>NC_085868.1:5117895-5195395 GCF_034702125.1 Engraulis encrasicolus
CGCCATCAAGGTGAGATGTGGGCTTGTGCCTTGGACTTGAACTCGAGTCAGACTTGACTTACAAATGACTTGACTTGAGACTTGACTTGGCAATCATTTTTAGGAAAGATTTATGACTTGATTTGACTGGAACACTATTGACGCGAGACTGGACAGTTTTAGCTTGCAATGACTTGCAATTTCATGTCAAATCTATACTGTATATTCCATTTTCTGCATTTGTATGTGAAAATATAACATTAAAAATTGAAAATTTAATGATTTGCCCTTAACCAATACCAATAGACCTACAATGTTTTGTTAAGAATGCGTCTGGCAAAGGGGGCATGCACAACAGTGAAGGCAGGTAATGAATTTATGACCTAAAGTAGTTGTCAAGCTTGTGCATAGAATATGGTGACTTGTCAAGGACTTGGGAAAAATTAGACTTGGACTTAACTTGACTTGGGTACAACGGTCAAAAGTGTCTTAACTTGTGACTTGACTCGGACTTGATTGGAAGTTCTTGAGACTTACTTATGACTTGCAAATTAGTGACTTGGTCCTAGCCAGGCTGTGCCCTCCTTCAATGCAACACTTTCAGCGTTGCAACAAGTCTAGAAGAGATTGGAACGCCAATGATAATCAGGCTAACTTGGTCCCATCTCTGGCATCACGATGACAGATTCTAAGTGTGTGTGTGTGTGTGTGTGTGTGTGTGTGTGTGTGTGTGTGTGTGTGTGTGTGTGTGTGTGTGTGTATTCTGCCTGCAGGTTCTTCTCTGCTCCACATGCAGCTGATGGAGGTGCTCTACGGCATACTAAACCTGTCGGTGTGCTCTGTGTGTGTGGTGTGTGTGTGTGTGTGTGTGTGTATTCTCCCTGCAGGTTCCTCAATGCTCCACATGCAGCTGATGGAGCTGTTCTATGGCATCACCATGGCGGCGCGCGTGGCCTACTCCTCCTACATCTTCTCTCTGGTGCCCCCTACTGAGTACCAGCGTGTGGCCGGCTATTCACGCTCCTCCGTGCTCATGGGCGTCTTCGCCTCCTCCGTGACAGGACAGCTGTGCGTGTCACAGGTGACAATGTCTGAGATTTTACTACTGTTCATACTTTTGGGGATATATTTACCTAATGAAGGTCTAAGACAAAGATGTGGTGAATAAAGCAAAAATGAAATGGTCAGTGTGCAGGTGCTTTTATAGTTTTTCTGATTAGCAGCCAATGGGTTATCTCCAGTGCACCTGTCAGCTGAGCTGCACAAAAAAAAAGTTGTGCGAATATTAGCATCATAGATATTGAAGGTAGAGTATGTACAGTAATTGTGCTGCCTATTCACACATTTGATATTTGCATGATAGCTAATATTGAAGCCAAACATGTGCATTATTGTGAATTTAAAATGGTGGACACAGAGCAGATCTATCTTTTCACGTATCAGAAGTTTGCCAGTCATAATGAATACCATGAAAAAGCGAGTACGAATACTGATGTAATGAGCAGCATACATTATGCAAATAAACTTCTAAAAAATGACGTACCCTGTACTCTACCTTTAATGATAAAAATAACACATTAGAAAGGAGTGCTGTCCTGCCTTTCTTTTGTCGATGCTGTTTACTTTTGCTGAGTTGAGCATGTTGCATAACGTTTATTTAATTACATTACAGGGCACCACCTATTCCACGCTGAGCGCCGTCTCTCTGGGGTTTGTAACCTTTGGACTGCTGCTGTCCACCTGCCTGCCGTGGCCCAGACGCAGCCTGTTCTTCAACAAGGCCCTGAGGACGGGTGCGGGCACTGCCAATGCCACACAGGAGGGCAAGAAGGCCAGCGATGCCAACGCCACCCAGACGGAGCTGGCACTGATGAAGGCTGCAGAAGGACAGGACGAGGCGGTGAGTCTGACAGCGTTCCCACTGGTCATGGAGATCCTGCAATTAATATCATGGAACAGGATTTTACTAGTCATGGAAATGTTCAGTCAGTCAAGGAATATCATGGAATTCCGTCAAAAGTATATAGTGTAACAGCACAAGTGACAGTGAAAGTACTGGAAACTCCAACTCCCATTGTCATTGTGACCACAGCACACAAGTGAACACTGCACACAACCAAATTGCATTTATGCTTCACCCGTGCAAGGGGGCAGCCCTCAATGGCGCCCCAAGGGAGCAGTACGGCAGGACGGTACCATGCTCTGGGTCCCTCAGTCATGAAGGACGATGAATAAATCTTTATTACATTGCCTAAAACAATTTCAAATCCGAGACCTTGTCGCTATTCAAAACATTTCCATCAGATTGATGCCAAACACAAGCATAGAATTTTAAACATTCAAAACACGAATGCGTATTAGTTCTGACGCGAGTCTCTTCTGAGCCCGTCGTTTATTTCGTCTTGAATCCAGCGCGCACACAGCTGGAAGCCTCGTCCCAGGGAGGCACGAGGGTTGGCCAGGTGGCCCGATAATGTCAGCCGCACAAATGGTCGCATTCACGCAGCGCTTTTGAGATCCAAGATGCAAAGTCTGTCTTTGAAATCAAAAGGTAGTAAATAAAAGCAAAAAAATGTTAATCCAAAGCCCGTGAGGTAGACATTGTGGTGTCAGTGTCTTTATCCTGCAGGCCAAGATGGGGGATATCTTACAGCACTTTCCTCATAGAGGGGAGAGCCATTCTTCCAATTCTTCCAATTCTTCCAAGAAGCCCCACCAAAGTAAACTAAAAACCTTTATTTCATGTGCTTTCTCCACAGAGGGAAGAGCCAGTTTCTACTGGAGAGAAGGCCACTGCCAAGGCCTCTGGTGACCCTCAGAAGTCCTCCTCTTCTTCCTCCTGGAAGGACTCTGTGTTTGTGGCCATGCTCCGTGAGCTGACCAACGTGCCGCGCGTGCCCAGCCTGCGGCTGTGGAGCCTGTGGTGGGTCTTCAACTCCACCGGATACTACCTGGTGCTCTTCTACGTGCACATCCTCTGGAACAGCCTCGCGCCCTCCTCTGAGAACAAGGTCTACAATGGCATCGTGGAGGCAGCCTCTACACTACTGGGTGAGATATAATATAATTTTATAATATAATATAATATAATATAATATACAGGGGTTGGACAAAATATCTGAGACGCCTGTCATTTTAGTGTGAGAAGTTTCATGGTTCAAGTGGACCAGCCTGTTGGCTAATCTTCATTAATTGCACATTGCACCAATATATTGAAGTGTGAAGGTTCAATTGTCAGGGTAAGAGCACAGTTTTGCTCAAAACTTTGCAATGCACACAACACGGGGAGTCGTAAAATCTTATGCGTCGAGGCAACGAGATGATTGGATAAATGACAGCGCAGCTCAGCAAGCAATTGGTTCTTGTTGCCAGACAGGTGGAATTATATGCAGGCACGCACGCACCATATTTGCGTAACTAGTTTTCGCCGTTCTTTCTGAAGTTTTCCGTCTCCTCATATACAGACAGTCTCTGGCTACAGTCTGTGCTGCTAGGTTTGGACAATGGCTGGGTCGCATGAAAACACTTCTACCCACGTATTCAGGCCTCAGGACTTCAGGGAGAGACCAGAGAGTGTTTATGGGTAGTACGAGAGAGGAATCTCGCGACTTTTTCCGGGTGGTACTGTCCACTAAGTGGCACCATCCAGACAGCGCAGAGGAGCGCCAAGGAGCGCAGAGGCTGTTGAAATGAATGGGGTTCCATGGAGCTCAACCACGATGCTGCCATTGCTTTGGGAGAGAATTGGTATCATCGTTTCAATTTATTTTTCCAAAAGGCAGGATAGATTATCCTTTCAAACAGCACTTAGTTTGAATGTTTAAACTCGCTGGATCTTTGTAAAATACGACTTTATTGTCAATATGACGTCACGAGTGGCTTCACACACTGCGTTTGGATTGGTCGGCCGGCTTCATTGCTGTTATCACGACGGCCGTAAAGCAATTTTGTTAGCAAGATGCTAGCGGAGCCTGACTCATAAATGCCAAAGCTGTAGGAAATCAGAAGGACATAACTCCCAGGTTATTGTACATTTCATTGAAATCCACTTTGGTTTTTCAGAACTTACAGTAATATTGTCAAGTTTCAGCCGACAGCGAGCACAATGTCAAGTTATTAGCGCCAGCTTTATGAGCTCTACTGTCTCGACAGCGCTCCCTAGGTGAACTGCAGGCACGGGTTGGAGGGCGAGATTCAACACTGTATGTAAACCCACTGTGGAGAGACTCAATTTGACCTGGGGGTGGCGTATACCTTTAAAGTCGGGTCAGGAGATTTTGCTGATTGATGACCTTATAACAAGTGCTTATCACATACCTCTGCTGCTACATCAATGTGTAGAAGCACTGATGTCTTTTTATAAGCTCAGTCTGAACCAACAGCCGAAGGTCATTGACCAGTGATTGGCTGATATTGAGTTCTAAGAATTGATCTGAATCCCTTATCTCCAAGTGAGCACTGCTGCTACTGTTGCTGTTGGGAGCCTGCTCTGGCTGTTCAATGCTTATCATCTCTCTCTCTCTCTCTCTCTCTCTCTCTCTGTCTCTCTCTCTCTCTCTCTCTCTCTCTCTCTCTCTCTCTCTCTCTCTCTCTCTCTCTCTCTCTCTGTGTCTTGGTGGCGTTGTTGATCCAGAGTACTTCCAGACTTCTATACAAATATAGGAATCTTACCCTGTTGTGTGCTGATTGGCTCAGCCAGTTTGGGGTGTACAGATATGCGGTAACTAGAGCTGTCTATGCCCTTGGAATGCTCGAGTTAACTAGGGCCATCTACTATGCATTGGGAATGCTGGGGTCAGTGGTGATTGACGACCACTGGTATCTCTGTTATCAAGTATGTACTTTGTGGTGGCAAGTGCACTTTCCCTTTTGAATGCCACAGCTTCAGTGCTAAACAACTTAAATAGTAGGTTTCTGTTGTGCTTTTATTTTCCAGTGTCAAAATGTGATTTTACCAAACCATACTTTCCATAACCACACATGCATACCATAGCCTACCTAAGAGTCTTACACATACCATACATACAGTAATTATGGTCTTATTACAATTAGCATAATTTCATTCGTTCAGAGGGTCTGGAACAGGCAGATATAACTCATTGAATTTATTCAAACCAAGCCATACTTAACAAACTGTCTCCATTCCTGTGTGACGTTGCCACTCATAGAACACCCAGATAAAGCATTCTCTCTATGTCAGCTGGGACAGAATGACATCAGACTCTGTGAACTCGGTTGACCTTAGTAGAGTAGTAGAGTAACTTTTTTTCATGAGTCCCCAAGGACGAAGGACCTTGACCGTGTCATCGTCCTTTATGATGTAATAAGCTCTGCCACTGCAACTGGTCACAGTTTGTTTTAGCTTCTTTATTGCGGCTGATGTTGGCTTGGTGGTTACAATGATTACCACGAGAGAGAGGACTAAATTACAGTATTGAATATAACATGGAAATAAGTTTAGAATAAGAACAGCATATGATTATAGAATACCATTATCAGCTGTCCTGTCCAAATTACATCATTGCCTTGAAAGATCCTCTTGATTGTAGAATTGTATGGGCTTGAGAGTACAGATAAGTGGTGTGCTAATTGACCATTTATTTATATTCTTCAATGCACTGTTAATATACTACTGTATCGTATAGTGTCTAATCCACTTGTTCAATTTTAATAAATACCGGTGCTCATAAAAGATGGGCATCCAAAAAGCCAATCCAAAAACGTTTGAGGCACTCCCTACAAAAGTTAAACCGACTTAATTAAATTCTATACACATGCAATTCTCAAGTTGTTGGTTTTTTTTCTTTCTTTTTCATAGCAATACGTATGATATATTTCCTGAAAGCACATTTTCTGTGTGATTAGTGTAATAATAATATCATATTTATGATTGTATATTTCCTGAAATCACATTTCCTGTTTTTCGCTGTGATGTTTCCAGGTGCGCTGACGTATTTTAACATAATAACCAGACAGGCGATCAGAGAGTGCACCGGTGCAACAGGCGCACCGCAAGCATACAAATAAACGAACGTACACACGACCAACTCTGTCCAACCTCCTTGGCGTAGGTAGGTAATTAGTATAATATATTCTCTGACAGCATATTTCTTGTTTTCCGTTATGATGTTTCCAGGTGCGCTGACGTCGTTTGCGGCGGGCTACGTGAAGATCAGGTGGAGCCTGTGGTCGGAGCTTGTGATTGGTGGAATCACTGCACTCATGGCTGGCCTGCTGCTACTGATGGGCACCACTGGGAACATCTGGGTCTGCTACGTGGCCTACATACTCTTCAGAGGCTTCTACCAGTTCCTCGTACCCATCGCCATGTGAGTGTCACACACACACACACACACACACACACACACACACACACACACACACACACACACACACACACACACACACACACACTCAAACTGTAGCACTGATTGGCAGAATGTCTGATGTCTGTGTGATTCTCTCACACACACACCTGGGTGTGCAGGCCAGGGTGCATACTGTACATCTTCTGCAGAGTTCAAGCAGTTCATAGTGCCTATTGCCATTTTAAGACACACACACACACACACACACACACACACACACACACACACACACACACACACACACACACACACACACACACACACACACACACACACACACACACACACAGGGTGTGCCATGCAGTGTAACGTTGTGATCATAGAGTTCAACCAGTTTACTGACTTGCTCACACGTGACTGGAATGGGCTACATTTTCACAGAGTTCAACCAGCTGATTGTGTCCATTGCCATGTGTGACACACACACACGCACGCACACGCACACACACCTGGGTCTGTTACATAACCTATATCCTAGGTTTGAACCCATTCATAATCAACTGAGTGACACACACACACACACAAGGAGAAACACAAGTGGTCAACATTACAGCATTATCTCCTTAAGACATGTAAACATGTGGACAGTAGACATACCACGTTAAAATAAATAACTGATGTAAGGTGTGATACACCTACTGTATAGAATATAATAACAACAATGGGTAGAAACAGAAGGTAAGAACTGTGCTGCATCAAATAAATGAAATGCATAAAAGGATATGAATGCAGGTGAGTGGACCAAAGTGCTGCAGTAGCTTTTGACTTGTAATATTGCTGTACAAATGACTGGTATTTTCCGGTCCTGATTGGTTTTTGCAGGAATCTGACATTTTACTTAGTGCTTCTAAAAAACACTTAGGTACAGGGGGTGTGTTGGGTCAGTTAAAAAACACACTCACCTACAGTAAGATAGTAGCATAATGCCAGAATATATTTCCAGTAGTGTTAATAATCATTCTAACCTTACAGTAATTCTGACTCGGCACATTTGTTTGCTGGGTTTAGCTCTTATGATGAAATGTGTATCTTTTAATGTTTTCTATCTGGTTGTTTTTTTCTGTCTTTATTCTTTCTCTCTCTCTCTCTCTCTCTCTCTCTCTCTCTCTCTCTCTCTCTCTCTCTCTCTCTCTCTCTCTCTCTCTCTCTCTCTCTCTCTCTCTCTCTCTCTCTCTCTCTAGTTTCCAGATTGCGTCAGCTCTGACTAAGGAGTTGTGTGCCCTGGTCTTCGGGGTCAACACGTTCTTAAGCACCATTCTGAAGTCCATCATCACCCTCATAGTGATAGACAAGAGAGGCCTGGCGCTGCCCGTAGAGTCACAGGTACTTCACCTAGACTCAATTTAACATGTTAATATATGCAGGGTTCCCACGGGTCATGGAATTTCTGGAATATCATGGAATTTCATAAAAGTTTTTCCAGTCATGGAAAGTCATGGAATTTTACCATTTTGCATGCATAGTCATGGAATATCATGGAATTTTCTGAACAGTTGTGTAAAAGCTAAACTCTTTTGCTTGGTGTATAACACTGTTTCTTACTGGTTATACTACAACGCTTCGCCAACATTCTACAATGCAGTGAGCCCACTGAAGTCTAGCGGTGGCTCTGCGTCTGCTCTAGGGGTGAAGCTTCATTTTCATTTTCCCATATCAATATATACTAGAAATACAGATATAACTTGATACCACACAACTGGCCCTGCTGGTGGAGTCACAGAGAGACTTTAGTCCCTTAACACGTATGAATACAATAATATAATACAAAATACTGAAATACCTCAGGCCTGGTCCTCCGACCAATGTGTCATACCAGAGATGAAATACCAGCCAACCAGTTGTGCTTGGTTTTAAACGTTGCCTAATGGTGGACAGTGTGCGTTACACATTCTTTTAGATTGCTATATACTGCCCCCACATGGACATTACAAATACTAGTGCAGATTTATCTGCCGGATCATTTCATGTGAAATGCAGTAAAACACTTTGGGGCTTGAATGACACATTTTAATACAACTTTGTATGCCTTTTTTAGTGGCAAGGTAGAAACCCAGAACCCCATTTTCCTGAATCTGGCTGTAATATTAAGGGAGAAACGTACTAAGAAAATGTAATTAAGAGGGTAGTGCACACTACATTCATCCTTGATTACATCTGTCAATGTAAGTTACAAAGAGATGGTTCTGATGGCTCTATAAATTACCAAAACATGTAAAGCTACCGTTATGAGAGTATGAATTATGAGATATTAAAACATAAAAATCTGTACTTTAAAATGGCCAACATCTTGTCTAAACCTAGCCTGCAATGTAATGTGGGGTTCTTAAATAATTTCAGAGATACTGCGACTTAAAAGTTGTAATGAGTAAAGTATTAAGAGGGTAGTATTACCCTGTAGCGAGATTACCCTTGCAAATTAGCATTTGGGGTAGAGTGGGTGGGGTACTCATGTCAGGTGGGGTACGTTTTGGTAACACTGCTGTATTACAACTCATTTGAACCTTTCAAAGCCCGATTCGGGCGGGACTCTTATTACCTTTGGACCCCCGGTAATTCTGAATAATTACGGAGAATGTCTGAGTTCTTAGTTCTGTGCGAATGTGCCATGTCCGCGATACAGTGAGGATAATAAGTATTTGATCCATTGCTGATTTTGTTGGTTTGCCCACTAATAAAGACATGATCATTCTATAATATTAATGATAAAATGTATTCTAATATGGAGAGACAGAATATCAAAAAGAAAATCCAGAAAATAACTTTGAAGAATATATTTCAATTGATTTGTATTCCATTGAGGAAAATAAGTATTTGACCCCTCTAGTCAAAGAAGACAAAATACTTGGTGGCAAAGCCCTTGTTTTCTCATTCTGAGGTCAGATGTTTCTTTCAGTTAATGACAATGTCTGTGGATATATTAAAAATGATTTTTTCCACTTTTCTTTGCAGATCATCTCTAAATCATTTAAGTTGTATGACTGTAGCTTGGCAAATGGGATCTTTTGTCCCCTTCACAGGATTATTATAGGGTTAATGTTTGGAAACTGTCTAGGCCACTTCATGACCTTAATGTGCTTCTGCTTGAGCTACTCTTTCGTTGCTTGGGCTGTATGTTATGGATTATTATCATATTGGGAGGCCAATCCATGACCCACCTTCAGTCTAGTGATGGTGGGAAAGAGGTTGGCATGCAGCATTGTACGTTTACATGTCTCCCTTCATCCATTCCTTGACGATGTGAAGTTGTCCTGTGTCTTGGCCAGACAAACAACCTCAAAACATAATGTTACCACTTTCATGTATGATGTGGGAGAATGTGTTGTTCTTGGGATCATAGGCAGCATTTCTCTTCCTCCAAACAGATCGAGTTGTGTTAATGCCAAACAGTTTGATTTTGATGTTATCTGATTCCAGCACCTCCCAATCATATCCTAATCCAGTTCATTGGCAAACTTCAGGTGAGCCTGAACAGGTTCCAGCAGGGGTACCATACATGCACTGCAGGATTTTAATCCGTTGTGGTATTAAGTGTTTCCAATAGTTTTCTTAGTGATTGAGGTCCCAGCTGCCTTGAGATCATTTCCTAGCTCCTCCCATACAGTTTTATGGTGCTTTATCTCTTTTTTTTCTGGTTATTAAATTCCCACAAGGTCAAATCTTGTATGGAACCCACAGACAGGCCTAAGATTGATGATTGATGATCATTTTGTATGTCCTAAAATTGGGAAGAAATGCACCAACAGCTTGCTCCTTAATATCTAGGAGCCCATTTCAGCCTTGTTGAGTTCTAAAATCTTGTCCCTGACATCCTTTGACAGCTTTTTGGTCGGTCCCATGTTGGCGAGTTTAGTTTGATTGATTGACTGATTCTATGGACTGCTTCTGCAGATTCAATGTGTCTTTTGTGCAGGTTACTATTAACAGGTGTGTTCAATTCAGATAACAAGTTGATTGGAAGTGCCATTTGATCTGCGGGATCAGAACTCTTAATGGTTGGCAGGGGATCAAATACTTATTTCCCTCAATGAAATATAAATCAATTAATATATATTCTTTAGAGTTAATTTCTGGATTTCCTTTTTGATATTCTGTCTCATCATATTATAATACATATTATCATTAACATGAAAGACTGGTCATGTCTTTATTAGTGGGCAAACCAAAAAAATCAGCAAGGGATCAAATACTTATTCTCCTCACTGTATGTGAGGTAATAATTCCGCCGCAAATTACCTACTGTATTTCGGCGAAACACGGACGTCCTGGGGTAATTTCACATAGGCGCACCGATGTCTGTGAATTGAGTAAATAACAGATGTTTATTTATTCCGTCCGAATGTGCCCTGCAAAAATCACGAAGGTCCGGGGGTAATTGCGAATTTCCAGGGGTCCATAGGTAATATTTATCCCGTGCGAATCGGGCTTAAGTATGTGTTTGTTTTTCCTTTTCCTCCCGTAGTTCCTGGTGTACTTCTCCTTCTTTGTGGTCCTGACGGTGGTGTACCTGGCAGGTGCTGCCTGGGTCATCACAAGACACTACCGCAGCACACACGTGCAGACGCAGACGCACACCCCGCCCACAGCCCTCACTTCACTGGACGCCCAGACACCTGAAACGGAGCCCCTAGCCAATGGCAGCGGAGTAAAGACGTGATGTCACACAGGTACTGCACACAAAAATCACTAGCAATTAGAAATGTTTATCATCTCATTTATTTTTTTAAAAATGCAAAAGGGGTGATCGAATTTGGTGTGGAAGTTGGACTTTATTCAGAAAAGGATATATTTGAATATAATATGATTTGTTTATTTGTACTTACAATTGTGGGATTATGTACATACTGTATATAGTGACTATGCTGTAATTATGTGTACTTGAGTGGATACACATCAATAAGTAACATGCTATTTTTTTGGTACTGATTACAGGTAAAAGATGCCCCACCTGAGTGGATGGTGAATACTGAAGGACACCATCACTACACAGATTTGAAGAGGAATACACTTGCGGGCTGAGGAGGCTACTTTACAGTCATTTAGGAGGAAGAAAAGCGAGCATCCACATCTTCTTAGGAAGCACAGGTGCTCTAACAGTCATTGTTGATGCCAAGACATTGTACAGACATATCTTGAACAAGGTAACGTGCTCCTTACCTTGGCGCTGTGTGCTGCAGTTTAATATAGCCCCCCCCCCCCCCCCCCCCCCCCCCCCCCCCCCCCCCCAATTTTTATTTTATTTTTTTTTAAATACATCTACATCACACATCAACCAGAAAAGTTGAAATGCCCCCCTAAAGTAGTATTGAATACTACTGTCCCTAGCCAAGCAAGAGCACATCCGTTATATAAACTGTTAGACTTGTAGATTTTTGTTTATAACCTCTGTCACCGCACAGTGTTGGCAGTGTTTATCAGTGACTGTGTCACTTTTACAGGAGAGAGTTTTGTATGGTAGTATTGGTGTAGTATTAGGAGTACTTTACTGGCCCAGTTGTGCCTATTGAGAGTTGTGCATCTTGAAATGGTGATATGAAGTCATCACTCTCTGTCTCTCTCTTTTAAAATCTGTATCTAGAATGTATACTGGCCATTCCATTTGTATAATTTAGATTTATACATCATTTTATTTAGTTATTTAGGCCACACATTTGTTTGGTTTTATACAAGTTGTGGAATAGAAAGTGTATTTTGCATCATTCCACATATATGTACAGACAGCTTCATTTCCGTTGAGAAAACCCACAGATTCATTTGGTAGAGAAGCTGTGGAACCACAGAGCATTGCCCTCCCTTCCTAGAGGGGCCGTTTTTGATGTGACACTGTCATTTTTTCCATGGAACCACAGAATGGGAACCATTTTCAATGTGTAACAGTCCTCCTTGTGGACCTTGCAAATAATTCATTTTCAGTTTTCCAAAAGCGTTTCTCACTTCCAAGAGTACCAGTGGTTGCCAGTTACACCAGCAATGCCCCACCAAACGTTTGGTTAAGGTCCGCATTACACAGAAGCAAGCTTAGTGGGTACTGAAGCCTCATTAAGTCCTGTGTATAAGGATTCAGGCTTTACGAGTAGAGACGTAGATCTAGAACACTAGACGCCGTGTTATAGGCCACCCCTTTGGATTTGAACGCATGGCTCAAGGCAGATCACTACCAGGTTTAGCCCGTATAACACTGCCATCAGTCAGGGACAAGGTGATACACACATTATCCTGAAGGTGGTGGTAAAGCAACATCTATGAAAAGCATAGGATACCAGACCAAGACCACATCACCCAGGGTTGAACTATGCGAAAAAGCTAAACACGCCACATAGTGTTTTATATCTGAGATGGGAGTAGATAGGGATATAGTGAATGCTGCATCTACCTTATAAGTGCCAGCCATCTCCTGTTGTAAAGGATGGTATTGACCCAAGCATTGCTGTCTGTTTGACTGACATAATACAGTGTTGATTACTGTGTTTATGACCATTTCACAAAGGGTTAATAAGCTGCTCTTATGATTCCTGAAGTCGAGCAATGAAACAAAATGCACCAGTTTAGCAATGGTGTAAATACTTCTGTATTCTTCTATATTAAGCTTCTAGATGTACAGTAGAGAATCTTTAGGTCCTAGGTCATAAGGTCATATTTTGTCAATATAATCATCAAAACTTTTGTGTTCGTTTTTTTTGTTTTTATTTTTATTTTTATTTTTTTAGGGGAACAGCCTAAACACTCCTTTAAAAAAAGATGTTTGTTTTAATAGAATTGCAAACGAGGATATTTTAGTTGGTTTGGAAATGAGAGGCACCTCTCTTAAAGTGATACTGTCCCATTTTTGGAAATAGGCTCATATTACACCTTCCCTGAGTTAAATTATCGAGTTGTACCTTTCTCTTGTACTTTCAACCGTTCTCTGAATATGGCAGTGCAAATTTTACCTCCATGCTAGCAGTTAACTATACAGCTGTAGTCGTTTCTGGTGTGGACATAAGGTCACACTCCAGGCTGGACTGGTAATCTGGCATACAGGGCATGTTCCTGTTGGGCCAACAGTCCTCAGGGGCCAATGCTTTTGTTAATCTGTTTGTTTGTTTTTCCCTTTAAGACCAGCCCACAGTTCAAATGGGGTGACCCATTAGTCCATTTTAACGCGTACAGCCCATAACAATACAGTATGTGGGAGACACTATGGCAAAAATGCTGGGCTTGTTTATGGAAAAAAAAACTATTCTGGAGTATTTTGGGGGGGCACAGGTCAGCCCTGGTGACACGGGTACCATATCTAGGGCATTGAGGCCCACAGTGGCACCATATCAGGTGCAGTGAGGCCCACACTGGCACCATATCCGCTGGAGGAAAGCTGAGGCACTGCAAGAAGTGCCATTTATCATGGTCACTCGGTTGGGTTTAGCAGAACCACCATAGGAAAGCTTACAAATGTAGAAATGCTAGCTGGTTAATAGAGGTAGGAAGGTACTGGGAACCAAACAGCACTTCATAGGTTAGAATTTGAGAAGAAAGAGCACTTTTTTCGTGAAATGCTTTGAAAGCTGATTATTTAATATAATTTATTCACATGAAATGCATATTACACTTAGGAAATGTCACGTCATTCATAGGAAACATTTGTATGCTGGAAGTTGTGCTGAACTTAAGTTTCAAGATTCATTACATTACACTTAGCTGGCGCTTTTATCGAAATAAACATACAGTTACTTCGATACAGGGTATTGGTTACAGTCCCTGGAGCAATATGGGGTTAGGTGCCTTGCTCAAGGGTACTTCAGCCATGGATACAGGTGTAGGGAGGACTGTTAAGGGTGGGATCCGAACCAGCAACCTTCTGATCTGAAGTCCACCTCCCTAACCACTATGCCACAGCTGCCACATGCATGTCCAGCACAACTCGTAATGAACAGTATGTATAATTGAATGATTTAACCAAGTTTGGAGACGCCAACAATCACCAGCGCCATGTGCACACATTGATTTACTGATTTATAATAATCAAAGCATCTCAAACACTTTGGTCTAGAAGACCTAGTGCTGGATAACAGTCAATGTACAGTGTATGTAATGATTACATGGACTTGCTTAAGTTGTGTTAAATGCCATTTATGTAAATGTGTGGAAGGACGATTAAACACTGCCCTGTAAATCTTACAATGCAAAGAATGTACGCATACACAGTATTAGTGGAATATGTACACAATACAGGAATATACACTGAACACATGAATCTTTCTGAGCAACTGATCCTCCCACCTATGCGCTAGTGGATGTCTCTACTTTAATAAAAGAGATTTTTTTTTTGGTTATGATTTGATTTTTATACTAATATTGCTTTTGATATGGAGGAATAACTGTGAATCTACTCCTGCTGTGGTTGATTTTTATCCAATAAATCTCTGAAATGTGCACTAAAGCAGTGTTTGCGTTTGTCAACAACACAGGTCTGTGTGCTGATGTGCACACATTTGATGAACTATATTTGAGCCCTCTATATTTATGTAGCTGTAAAAATGTTAAATGTAACAAAGAATTAAGACATTTATATTTTATTCATAGCTTTGAATGAAGTACCACAAGCGATAATACCCAAGATGATGACAACAAGACATGGCAGACACAAACTGAGAAATGATTGTAAAAAAAAACATTCAGGCTATGCTTTAAATTTATTCCCTTTATTCCCACCTAAATCATTGCTGTAACTAAATGACAAGGGTATAACTATTTTTCATTCGCCTCCTTCAGCAGGAGGTTATACGGCCGGATGGCGCCTGTGATGATCTCCCTCTCCTGGTCAGGGGGGGTTCCCGGGGGCACGCGCACCAGCCAGTACTCTGAGCGTGAGGTGATCTCCCTCACTTTGGGGTTGATGCGGTTCTGCAGGCACACCTTCAAAGTGGAAGTGAAAATGAAAGACAATGCGGTCAATAATGAGTTTCATTCAACCAAGTCATGTTTAGTTGTTTAGTAGTTAATACTTAATAGTAAGAAACTTTTTTTTTTAGAACTTGATAATATTTTCATCTTTTGAAGGCATTAAAGATGGAAAATAATGGAAATATTAATGAATGTGATGTATAGAGGTATAATATGATGAGGAATTGATTGATCGTGGTTGTGTTGTAATCACAGTGCACACAACACACAGGGCACACAACGCAAACTTAGATAAAACAGGACTTGGTAAAATACTTAGGAACCTTTAGGGCTTCTCCTCAAAGTTGACTGGTCGTACATACCCAGTAGGTCTTGCCATCTGTCTTGCATGTGAACTTCTTGGCGTACCCATGCTTCACTGTGATCTCAACGTCTGGCGTGGAGTAGATTCCACGACCATATGCCGCTCCGGGTCCAGGTATGTAGCAGTCTTCGATAATGCCCTCAGCACCAGCCTTACTTGTGCCGTGGTAAGAAACCGGCCACTCGCCCGGGGCCGAACAAGTCCGGTAGCCTGCGTGAGTGAGAGTACATTATTCTTAGAAAGATGCCTTTACATTATTCTTAGAAAGATGCCTGTATCCACTGTGACTTAAAGGTGTGCCACATTCTAAGCATTCATTATGACTGGGACAGTTGCACTTTTCATATATGGAAAGGTAGATCTTCTGATCATGTCTGATCTGGAATTGAAATTCCAGAAATATATATTTTAACTGCAAAGCTTTGGTCATACTAGTAAATAGTAGTTTATTACCTTTACAGACCTAGGTTGTGAAAGTTTGGCCATGGTTAAGTTTGGGAACCTCTGGAATCCCCTGGTTTATATAAGAACTGAACATTATTGTCTGTTCAATGATTTACCCAGGACCGAGACCAATTATGAAAAGCGAAGTAATAAATGTGGTCTGGTAAAACCAGGCTAGTAAGAATAACCCTATAAATTATAATAATACGCACAAGTGCGTTCCTTATTGGCCAGCCGCCTGGAGGAGGACTGAATTTGTGATTTACGTAGTAGGCCTAATTCAAAATGAATGGTCTGACAGCTGTATTCTTACCATCATGAAGTTTCATTAGTCATTCTCGTTATTGTTGTTATTAATTATTTGTAGTTTTGTTGTTGTTTTTGCTGTTGTTATTTACTATTACTATGTATACTATAATAAGGACAAGCCTGCTTTACTAGACAAAGCAAGAGTACATGTGACTGCAGCCAGTAAGTGTATTTTGCTACATTTTTAATAATTGTGTTCTGTAAAAGAAATTGTCAATTTGTGTGTGTGTGTGTTCATGCTGTAGTGAAATTAGTGAAGTCAGCTGTAGTATCGTGAAGGCGTCAGGTGACCAATTATCAGGGCCACAATAGGCATTGTTTTTGTAATTGTTGTGGGCAGTGCGAGTCACTTCAGTCCACGAGTTAACAGGGTTCCCACTGGTGCTTGAATTCCTTGAAAATGCTTGAATTTCAAATCAAGTGTTTTCAAGGTTGTGAAAATGCTTGAATTTTTTGGTGAAGTGCTTGAAAATGCTTGATTTGTGTCAAGTGAAACTTAGTGAGCCAAATAATAGAAATAAATTGTTCAGGTACATCAAAAATCTGAGGGAGTGAGTTGTCAGATGGGATTTGCAAGGTGTGGGAACCCTGAGTTAACCCTGTATCGTATAGTATCGTTAAGGCGTCAGGTGACCAATTATCAGGGCCACACCCACAGAAAGGCATTGTTTTTTAATTGCTGTGGGCAGTGCGAGTCACCAAGACGACCTACTACAACGACAAGATCAGCAACACTACAGACCCACGTAAGTTGTTTTCTACATTCAAGTCACTGCTCAACCCTCCAACCCCCCACCCCCCCCCCTGCGCCCACAGACCTGAACCCAGACAACTTTGCCACCTTCTTCACGGAAAACACGGCAAATATTAGCAAGCAATTCTGTGAGCCGCCCTCCCGCCCAGAAGACACCCCCCTGGAAAACACGGCGACTCCTGCAACACTTCATGAATTCACTCTGCTCTCTGAAGAAGACGTTTCCAAACTCATCACAAGAAGCCGTCCCACTACCTGCCTACTAGACCCAGTGCCCACGAACCTTCTTCAACTCAAGACATTGCCCAAACAGTGGTCCCGGCAATCACATCCATCATGAACTCCTCACTCTCCTCCGGCACTGTCCCCTTCGCCTTCAAACAAGCAAGGGTGACACCACTACTGAAGAAGCCTACACTGAACCCTGCTCATGCCGAAAACTACAGACCTGTCTCACTGCTTCCCTTCCTCCCAAGACGCTAGAAAGGGCAGTTGCAAAGAACGGATTACTGGACCCAAAACAATCTGGTTTCAGAAGTGGACATTCAACTGAAACTGCGTTACTCTCAGTGACTGAAGCTCTAAGGACTGCAAGAACGGAAGGACTATCCTCGGTCCTCATACTACTAGATCTGTCTGCAGCCTTTGACACAGTCAACCACAAGATCCTCCTGAGGATACTCACAGCACAGGATCAGTCCTGGGACCCCTTCTGTTTGCAATATACACCTCCTCCCTGGGACGTGTCATTCAAACACATGGGTTCTCCTACCACTGCTATGCTGATGACACCCAGATGTACCTGTCGTTCCGTCCAGAGGACACCACGGTTTCGCAACGCATCTCTGCCTGCCTCACCGATTTGTCAACATGGATGAAGGACCACCACCTACAGCTGAACCTGGCCAAGACAGAGCTCCTGGTGATCCCAGCTAAAGAGTCGCTCAGTCACAACATCAACCTCAAGATAGGCTCCACCATCGTGACCCCAAACAAAGTCGGCAAAAACTTTGGCGTCATGATTGATGACGAGCTGTCATGCCCGCACAAGGCATTGACCCTTGCCTACAAAACCATCACAGGAACGGCCCCAGCTTATCTGAAGGACCTACTAACGCCTTATGTTACTGGAAGAGAACTGCGCTCATCCAGCACAAGCCGTCTGGTTCTGCCATCCAGTCGCTCTAGGTACTCCCAGTCAAGATTGTTCTCCGTTGTGGTACCCAAGTGGTGGAACGGTCTCCCAGAGGCAGCAAGACTAAGCACATCTCTTGCAGCCTTCAAGAAACAACTAAAGACATTCCTCTTTCGAGAGAATCTACTAGACTAATGCTTGAACTGGCCTTGCCCCAGGGCAGACTCCTGACATGATGTTTAGTTTAGTTTAGTTTGTGTGTTTGTGTGTGTGTGTACTCGTTATTTACTCTTTATAAAAATAAAAAATAAACTAACCCCTCTTTGCAACTGCACTTGTTGTTCTGTATATCTCCTGTGCACTTTGTATTTGCTTGTGATGTTGGCTTGATTATGTCCTCTTTTGAAAGTTGCTTTGGTTATAAAGCGTCTGCCAAATGCAATGTAATGTAATAATGTAATAATGATAACAGTAGTAGCAGCACAAGTAAAAGTAGAGGTATTGTTACGGATGTTACTACAACACAAGGCGTATGATATTACAGTGCTGCAACTAAGTAATATCATACTACTTGTGTTGTAATTACACCCATAACAATACTTCTACTTCATACATCTCTGATTAGTAGCAGTATCAGCAGTAGTAGTAGCAGTAGTAGTAGTAGTAGTAGTAGCCTACCAGGGCCCCTGACAGCATTGGCCGGGCCCGGGACAAAAGTCTTTTGAAACCGCCCCCCCACGTAATACACACAATGTAATGAGGACCCAATTCTGGGCCTCCCCTCTCTCCCTGGGCCCGGGACAACATACACGTTTGTCCCCCGTGTCGGCTGCCCTGACTAGTAGACTACAGTAGTAATGGTGGTAGGTAGTAGCAGAATTATTATTTACCTGGGGTGCCGAGCCAGGCGTTGCCATCAGGGTATTTATCAAGCACATTCAGAGCAAATCGCTGCCACCCATAGGGCCGCTTGTAGACCTCGTCACCCCTTCTGTACGTTTCACTGTCCTTCATGTGTCTGAAGTCATAGTCGAAGCGTGGATCGAAGAAATCGTCATCCATGACGAAGAGGTCATTGCGGCAGGCCGCAAGGCAACGGACGCCCGTCCTGCGCTCGTTGACATCCTGCCAGAAGTCATTCTCGAACCAGACAGCCGAGAGGACGTCGGTGATGGACAGGACATCAGGGTGCGGTGAATTGAGCACGTAGGACTGAAGCACGTGTGTAGGCGCAGATGATCTGGGGCGCACTGGTGCACCGACGAGGGCCGACAGGGCCTCAAATAGGATGTCACGGTCCATGGCTTTCCTGCAAAGGCACCAAGAGGTTTTTCGAATACATTTTATATGGCAGCTTTCTTTCAAGAACACAAGAATATTTTACACCAATATACAAGGATGGTTACCTTTGTTCTGTATGCCTGGAGATGCTGTTGTGGAGTTCCTATGCTTCTGATGACTCTTGAGTGTGCCCATGAAGTCTACAGCCAACGCCACTCTTTATATACGTCTAACTACCGATTACTAGCCTGGGAACTCCCATACTGCCTTTAGTTTTACACAATCGTTTCGATCTGAAAGACATTTGTATGGTTCAAGATGTCAAAGCATTCAAACTGGNGTCACGCCTTGAGTCTTACTTTGTTCGCTATCTGTCAAAGCAACACCCCAGACGTGTTGCCAGGACAGCATTCCGACCTTAACAGTTTCTCCGTCCAATCAGAGAGCAGGGCAGTGTGTCATAATAGCCAAGTATTCTGCCCCCCCTACGGAATTTACAATAGGCAACTCCCCAGACCTAATCTCACTTGTGATTAGGTCTGGTGTTAACCAGGCAAACCGGTTACAGGAATTTGGCAGGAAATTAAGACAAATTCTGACTGCAAGATAGTAAATGACTACTCTTGGACAACATTTCTGAGTAACTCCCATGGGAGAAGGAAGTTGCCTCACTCTCATAGGCGCAAGGCGCGGTCAGCTTATAGCATAATGAAAGCAAAAGCGAAAGTCCGTCAGATTGGAGAAGTAAGAAGTAAGACTGAATGGTCACTCGATCACCGAGTTTCAAAACCTGAGCTCTAGCACCATAGCCCATGTTAAATTAATGTTAAGCCTTAGCAAAGCTTATAATAAAATCAATGAATTTCCAAATGGCCGCATTGCAGTTTGAGTAGGTTCTTGTACCCACTCTCCTCTCTTGCTCAGCAATACGCTCAGAATGTTTCCAATCAGAAAAACAGTGGACAAACATATTGTGGTTACTTGAAAACTGTTTGCAAGCAAAGCAAAAGAGACAACCAGATGAGGGGGAGTAAAGTAGCCACTGCCTAGTCACAGACTGGCCGTTAGAGGTAGAAAGCATTTGTTTAAGGAATTTGTGAAACTCCTAGTGATGCCCCCCATGGTCATATTGCTACTTGAGGCAGGGTACTTTGTAAGAACATGTACTGTACTACATGTAATCAGAGGGCTGTACAGGTCTTAACAGTATGGTCTCTGTGATGGAGTGACCATCACTAGGGTTGTGGGTGTGTAAATTCTGACTAACATGCCAACGACCCTGGCTCTTTGGTGTAGCGGTCAGAGCCCCGGTTTACTACCCCAGAAGGTCTGGGTTCAAGTCCCAGCTGGGCAACTCTACTTCCCTTCGCTACAAATGGTGTCAGAAGTGGGATGGTACTGTGAGGCCATCGGAAGTGTACTCATTGTGTGTAAGCCGTAATTCCATGTGAGGGACCCCCAGGATTGGTGACCCCGGTGTGAGGGACCACAGTGATGGGTGAAGCATTGATGACGGGGCACACTGGATGGGAGAAGCATGATGGGCAGTTGCGTGAGGGACACCATGAGTGTGTGAAGCGCACCGGTGCGCTCTCTGTAGGGCCCCTGCATCGCCAGAAGTTGCAGCCCTTAGCAGGGGGTTTCATAATCATAGGGCCCTCTGAAAGCACCCCCCCCCCCTTTCCCACACGTCCCTGAACCCCTACTTGATAAACATTAGGAGTATTCACGAGAGGCACTACAGCAGGGCCAGCCCAGGGCCCTCTACAGTAACTGCTGCCCCCAAAAGCCCAGGGGATGTCTGATTACCAAGAGGTTCAGTTATCTCTCTTCCTGTTAAGAGTAGCCTTGCCACTGTGTGACATATTTTGTTCGTCTTAGTAAGATACACAACCAAAAAAAATTGGAGTCCGTAGGTCCGTAGCTTCAAGTTTATTCTGGTCCTACCCCATAGACCCATGACTTAAGGGGGCGCTACAGAGCCCATAAGCTGTCTAAAGGGTGTGGCTTGTTTGGAGAGGTACGTGCTGCCCTACCAAACACCTGTGCAAAGCAACGTTGAAAGATATGCATGGCAACCCCCTCAGAAAGGGCACATTAGAGGCACATTTTCTGTAATTTTTTCATCAGACTTCATCAAACCGCCATATTGTTTTCGTACAGCATATTGACAATTCCTTCGCAATATATCATCTGCAATGTCTTAAGATCATTTAAAAATTGAAACGAAACCGAACACTTGTACGGTTCAGGACAAGTACATCAAAGTTCATGGTATGACAATTTTGTCGTATGTCAAAAGTTGCATTTGAAGTCCAATTACCTCACTTCCTGTTGGGTGTGGCCATGGCATCCTAAAGACTTTTTTGATTGGCTTAGTGAGATACACACACACACACAGATTTTGGAGTCTGTAGCTTCAACTTTATGCCGGTCCCACCCCATAGGCCCATGACTTAAGGGGGCGCTACAGAGCCCATGTGCTGAGTAAGGGGTGGGGCTTGTTTTGAGAGGTACGCTGTGTCCTACCAAACACCTGTGCAAAGCAACATTGAAAGATATGCATGGCAACCCCCTCAGAAAGGGCATAGTGGAGACACATTTTCTGTCATTTTTTCATCAGGATACATCAAGCAGCCATCTTGTTTTCTTACAACATATTGAAAATTCCTTCGCAATATATCATCTGTAATGTCTTAAGATCATTTACAAATTGAAACGAAACCCAACAGTTGTACGGTTCAGGACAAGTACATCAAAGTTCATGGTATGACAATTGTGTCGTATGTCAAAAGTTGAATTTCTAGTCCAATTACCTCACTTCCTGTTGGGTGTGGTCATGGTATCCTAAAGACTTTTTTGATTGGCTTAGTGAGATACACACACAAAAAAATGTGGAGTCCGTAACTTCAACTTAATGCCGGTCCCGCCCCATAGGCCCATGACTTAAGGGGGCGCTACAGAGCCCATGTCCTGAGTTAGGGGTGGGGCTTGTTTTGAGAGGTACGTTGTGTCCTACCAAACACCTGTGCGAAGCAATGTTGAAATATATGCATGGCAACCCCCTCAGAAAGGGCACAGTGGAGGCACATTTTCGGTCATTTTTTCATCAGAATACATCAAGCCGCCATCTTATTTTCTTACAACATTGAAAATTCCTTCGCAATATATCATCTGCGATGTCTTAAGATCATTTACAAATTGAAACGAAACCGAACAGTTGTACGGTTCAGGACAAGTACATCAAAGTTCATGGTATGACAATTTTGTCGTATGTCAAAAGTTGACAAAAGTTCAACTTTAAGTCCAATTACCTCACTTCCTGTTGGGTGTGGCCATGGCATCTCAAAGACTTTTTTGCTTGTCTTAGTGAGTTATACAAGCACAAACAATTTGGTGCCCGTAGCTTCAACTTTATGCCGGTCCCGCCCCATAGGCCCATGACTTAAGGGGGCGCTACTGAGCCCGTCGGCCGATTTGGGGACTGAGCTTTATTGGAGTCCATTATGCCACCATATCCAACACCTGTGCCAAGTTTCGTTCAAAGTTACGCATGGCAACCACCTCAAAAATGGCCCGACGTGCGGGAAAAATGTATCACAAAGCAAGAACAATAGGGCCTCGCACCCTCCGGTGCTCGGGCCCTAATAATAATAATAATGTAGGTTGAACCGTTATTTTTTTCCAATCGGTTCGCTCCGAACAGAAACGGAATTATAACGTTTCCGGTTTTGTGTTCCATCAATAAATTGACATTCCCGAACCGGTTAGAACAAAAAAATACTGTTCCCGGAACGGTTAATTTCGTTCCTGCAGCTGTTTAATGCTATGAAACAGCTTCCTCTTCCAGCTTAAACCAAATATAATAATATTTACAACCATTATTAAATAATAATTATATTCTTAGCCTATTGATATTAATATAATAATAATAAGTAAATAGACATACAATTATCTCAAATGTGTTTATTTTTTATTAAGAGAACATTTCCACACAAACTTCACCACATTACAGACAAGTGGTTATGCCATGACAACGGCAACAACAAATTCCAACTGCTGGGGGAAAGGCCGTCCAGTAGTTTCCTGGTGAACCAGAAGCTATGTGTTGACGCCCAGGGCGGGGGCTGGGCTACTGGTTCACCAGGATAGTCCAGTAGGCCTACCGGTAGCCTATTCATACCGTAACAAAGTTTTTTGTTTAGTTTTTCTTAGGCCTACTTGAAATTAGGCTGTATGTATTATCAGGTAGGCCCTATTGTTTATCAACAAACATAGCCTAGGCAATTATAGCCTATAACAGTGGCTCACATTTAACAGTTCGCAAAAAATAAGAAAAAGAGGCTATAGCCTACCTTGCATTTTTAAACAAACAAAAAAAGATGAGTGACTGACAGGCCTAAGAGTAGAGAAGAGAATTGAGAGTAATTGCCTTCCACGATGCAAAAAATATGGCTAACAGTAACAGCCAATGATAATAATAAAAACATAAAAATAAAAGAAATCATGTAGCCAGTCACAAAAGCAGAAGACTCCCCGTCTATCTGACGTTAATTAACAAGACGGAAAGCAAATGGGTCGGCCTACATTCCAAATAGTTTATTCAAGCGAATGAAAAGAATGTCTTCCAGCATTTTGTCATTCAGGGACGACCTAAGCGGAGAAAGAATAAACTTCAAAGATGAAAATGCGCGCTCCACGCTGACTTGGGTCACGGGGAGCGCTATGACGGACATAGCGAGTTTGTGCATATCTGCATTTGAAGCGGCCATGGACGCCCAATAACGAAGAACATTCTCGGTGCGCTTTAAACGCGCTTCTCTGCAATAGGCGTCTAACAACGATGCAATGGGAACTCGGCCCTTTTGTACGACAGTGGTTTCTCTTTCTTTTGCCATCAGCAGCTTCTCAATTTCGTCATCATCTTCAGATGATGATGATGAACGCTCAGCTGCGCTGTCTGTGGAGGCGGCGGACAGGTTTTGGATCATATCCCAAGTGCGGCACAGGTGTAATTTCGCCATATCAGCCTGATTATCTGTCAAAAACAGCCTATACCTAGGGTCGACAAATAAGGCGGCCACGAATGCATCATTTTCAAACAGTGTGTGTTGACGTGATTTCATGCACTGGACCAGTCGTTTGGCAAAGGGGCTGTCGATTTTGTCGGTATCTAGCACACACTTAAGCCACTGGCCGTAAAAGTCACCTGCGGTAAGCTGTTCTGATTGGATGCATTTGGTTGTAATTTTTGCAGGTTTCAACACATTGACTACATTTGAAATGGCCTGCCACTCGGGTTCACTTAAATGCAGCTCATTGACGGTAGGCGACATGTCATCACAAAATGATCTGAGCTCGCAAAGTCGCTCTAGCATGTCGTGTGTAGAATGCCAGCGCGTGGGGCAGTCGACTATGGCCCTCTTGTGGCCCATTCTTTTAATGACGGCCACAACATTTGGAGTGCGCAACTTTTTAGCAACACGGCGTGCTTTAGCAATGACGTTAGACACCCCCTTCTCTTTCAATGCATCATCAACTGCTAGTTGTAAAGTGTGTGCTGAACAACGCACGCTGCGCAATATCTTCCCCTGATCAACAGAATCAATTTCAACATAAGGATCTCTCCCCGTGTCAGCATCCGTGTCTGCACCAGTACCCTCTTCGTCATTGCCTGTTGCTTGCAGGTCGGACAATAGTTGCAAGTTGTAAGTCTAAATCAAGTAACTCCAGGTCAAACATAGTACCTAGTGCAGACCTAGTGTGGAGAACCTAGAACAAGTAAGTGCCTAGAATCACAGAGGATTAGGGATGAGAAGAGTTGGTTTTGTTATGCAGGGACAGCTGTGGCCGTGTTCAGGGAGTTGGTCTTGCAATCTGGGGGTTGTAGGTTTGTCCTGGAAGGAACATAGGGCCTTCAGGTAGATCAGTGGTTCTCAACTTTCTTTGAATAAACGCCTCCTGGACAACATACTAAGCCTCCAACACACTCTTGACTTCTTCATAAGCCAACCAACACCCCCCAGTTTTAAAAATAAAATAGACGAATGCACCCCAATGGCAACTTTGCCCCACCCCCTCTCATGTATATCCTTCTCAGCACCCCCCTAGGGCTCCCCAACGACCCCTGGGGGGCTCTAGAGCCCCTGTTGAGAAACTCTAAGGTAGATGCAGCAGGACCTGCTGTTGCCATGTAGGTCAAGACCCTATACTATGTTTAATTTCAGCTGACAATGGTAGTCAGACAAAAGTCAAAGTTAACTTAATTATCCGAAAGGGAAATTCAAGTGGTCAAGGTGCATATGGACAGGCAATAATTAAAACAAGGTAGAAAAGACATAAAATAGATAAATAAATAAATAACATAAATACAACTCTCTCTCTCTCTCTCTCTCTTTCTCTGTCTCTCTCTCTCTCTCCAACTGGCTTCCTCTCTGCTGTCTATTGCCTCACTCCCTGTGTGCAAGGCGTGGTCAGCTTTTATTAAGCAATAAGAGACATGCGAGAGCAAAAGCAAAAGCAGTCTGTCAGAAAGGAGAAGTAACGCAAGACTGAAACATCACTCAGTCAGCAAGTTTCAAAATGATACCTGAGCTCTAGCACCCTTTAGCACACATTACATTAACGATAAAACCTTAGTGAAGCTTAGAATTATATGAACAAATTTACCATTTGCCACATTGCGGTTTGACGAGGTTCTTGTACTCACCCTTGAGTAGCTCAGAGTCTAAACTGTCTTTTTCCTGAACAACAACAGTACTTGTCAGTTCAAGACAGAGTCGGAGTTTGCAAAGGGCCCCCTTAACGCTACTTTTCCCCTTCACAATTTGTTTCTGGCATGGCCAAAGAAAGTCTGACTGCAATGAAAAAAATTGGGAGAGTGGACTGTAAATCCAAATGTATCATGGTTTTTAGCATTGTTCATTTTGTTCTTCTGAGATGAATGATTTGTATTAAACAAATTGTCAAAAGACAATTTTCTAATATGGAAACATATTAGACAATAAAGCTTTTTGAATCTTGAATCTTGAAACAAGTTAATCTGCCAAGCTCATGGTCAGATCAGTGAGCTGTGCTGCAATAAGAGATTTTGTTGTGAGCTCACTGTTGGACATATGATCAAGAACATGAAAAAGATTGGTAACATTTGTGTATGCCATTAATTGATGGTTAAGACAGGACACAGGTTTGTCAATTAAAACATTGAACATTTCAGTGTGAAACTTTTATTTTCCAATAAATTCAAGACCTGACCTGGTAATGACTGTAACCTTAGGAGACTGAATCGGTAACTTTAAAGCTGAACCTTCAAAAAATTGCCTCTCTGTGCTGCCACAAAGTGACGCTGTGTAGCCAAACATACCTCACAGGAATTTGGCGGGACATTTTGAGATTTATTCTGCAAGAATACACTTGGATACCATTTGCACTGTAAACTCCAACATGTCCCACTAACTCAAACCTTTTGTGGAAACTTATTCCCGTTAAAGTTTTATTTTGTGACCAAATGTTTTACATAAATACTACATACATTCATGCATATGAAGGACACAAAATATTTAAGAAGATGATCAAATACTTTGAAATGACTGAAAAGATTGAAAACATTAATTCCATAATTAGATTTTTAGTTTTTAGCAGCCCAAGTCAAGTATGTACTCCAAACTCTAAAATGCACAGAAACAATGGTTTACACAAAAGATTTGAGTTGAAAACTAAAACGTTTACGTAAGTCTTACATAAAATCTAACATGTTATGTGAACACAAATGTTATGAGAAAAAACAAAATCTTGAATGTTTTAGTAGCTGATACTCAAAGATCTAATATGCTCCATTGACATAAATATTTAGAGAATGATGCAAAAATCTATGCAATTAGTACTTAGCAGAGAGTTACAATTTTAAAGTAAAAAAGCACAGCATTTTTTAGCTATATTGGCTCTATGTTTTTGATTTCAAAATTAAAAGTTTTATGTTTTCCCATTTTAGGGCCAAAAAAAATCTTGGTTGGTTTATTGATTGATTGGTTTATACTAATGCACTAGGGTACCACCCTTCAAAATATAACATGAGCTTTAATTCCACAAACGTGAACAATGCTTTATATCATTTTTTTTTTTTTCATTTTGTTCCATGTGGTTGACAAACAAAAACAGTAGACAATAACACAACAATCATACAATACACAACAATCTGTTCTAAAATTTAGACCCAGTCCATACAGTCAACAGTCAATACATTACAAAGAATCAACCTCAACACATTAGGCAATTTAGTCATTTATTTGTTGTCCATTTCTGACTCTTTTATTAGGAGTTGGTGGCTGAAGGAGATCCATATAGCCTAACTTACAATAACATTTCTCCCAAAATAGTGTCAGACTTCACAACACAGTCAGTTGTTTATCCTTTGGAGTGTTGAGTAGAGCTGATGGATCATAGAGTTCTGGTGGTCCCATATCCCCATATCGGCTGCCTGTGGAGCATAAATAATACAGTATGTTTAAGGCTTTCATGAGGACTTGTTGGATTAGACCCCTTCAGCATGATCACTGCGTTTGCTACACTTGTTTATACAGAAGTTCAATGTGCAATATGTCATCATGAAAATGCAACGCATCACTTGCAAATACACTGATACAAGAAAAAGATTTGTATGAAAGGCCTACACAGTGCTAGCCTAACTAGCAGTAGCTAACATTCTAAGCTAAGTTGCTAACATAACATACACACAGTGTAGCATCAAGAGCACCTAAGGTCACACACAGCAACATAGTAAACTACTACACATACACACCAACACACTTTTATGGGTCTTTTCTTACCTTGAAGTGAGGTTGATAGACACATTTTTCCATGCCAAGTTGTCAGTTGTGGTTTGATGGTCACTGGTGTTGAGTAAATCTATCCCCCATTGACAGATTCACCATTTTTAGAGAAGTTTGTATTTTATGTTACATTTTAATAAAATAGGGTTTCTATGGTTCTGACATGAATGGGTTCTTCTTTACACAAAGCAGAAGCTGGTAAACAATAAAAAAACAACTAAACAAAAAGTGAGTGACCCAGCCTTGGGATTCGAACTCTCAACCTCAAGATAAGGACATGTCAATATGGCTACATGCAGAGGACTATCCCCTACACCACTCAACTGCAGGACTTGTGGCAGTAGAAAGTTAGCCGTGTTTGTTAGAAAGTATTGGACTTACTCATAATTAACAGTCAGATGTGTTTCACACATACTTTCCACTTCAAATCCGGCCAACTGACATCATACCAAAACAATAATGTTTGAATGTGATTTTTTTTTTCTAAACTAACATCCTGTGCTGGGAATTGAACTTGAAACCATGTTTCGAGGCCAACTGCTTAACTGTTAGTCCATGACTGCCCAAGCACAACATGCTGACATCCATAGTCTCATATGTCAGATATAGTTCCAATTGACATGATTTAAAGAATTTGTAACTTTCACAGTTTCGCGAAAAATAAACAATAAATATCTACTTGAGTGTTTTTTAAATTGGTAATACAGGATTCAAACCTGCAATCCTCTGATCTTGTGGCCATTCCCCTATCCAGACCACAGCAGCTCAAACATTGTCTTGCTTTACCTAAGCATTTTTCTTTTGTAATTTCGCTCGAAATTAAATGTGAAAATATTGCTAATTAAAGCTGGAGTCATGGGTCTGGTGGCCATCTGAACATTTTCATACCATGTTCCAGGAAGTATGGAAGTAGGTAAGGTTATCTCCATGTTGGGGATTGAACTTGCAACCTTTGAGGTTGAAGACCAGCTGTTTAACCACTACTCCATGGTCGCCTCAGCTGTTGTCATGACATCTAACCACTCATATGCCAGATAGAGTTCCAATTTACAAACTCAAAGACATTGTGTTAGGATGTCAGTTGTACTTAAAAACACAATGCCAACCAGAGTTAATTTATTGGTACCTGAAAACCTGTAGAGAACACCTAAAATGTGTATGTCATCTGGACATTTTTGCAATATTGAGTACTACAGCGTTAACTTTTCTAGTTCAAAGTACTGTTGGGGAATACAGTGTGTGAGTAACTTGGTTGGTGGAGAAAATTGCCTTACTCCCCGTGTACAAGGCACAATCAGCTTTAATTAAGCAATACGAGACATGCAAAAGCAAAAGCAAAAGCAGTCCATCAGAAAGGAAAAGAATCACGATAGTGAAGACTGATATTTAAAGCTAACCCTTCAAAGTGACTAAAAGGATAACTTCTGCCAATTTCGACATGCTCACACTACCCTGGACTTGTCAGTACCTGATATTTTTTTGTTTCTTTTTCAGCCTTTTTTGAGATCCTGGTCATTGTAATGGGGACAGAGTATGTTTACATTTATTTAAAACAAAAAAACATCTTGATTTATTCACAATAACATCCAAAAGGTTATGCAACATCAGTAGACAACTGGCAAAGAGCGATACTTTTTGGGATAATATTTTGAGTAGGCCTATGTGAAGGTTGTAATGTAAACAAAGTCTCCCCCCATTAGAATAGCTCAAATCTCAGAAAGGGCTGAGCCGAAAAATGCAGCATCACCAGGTACTGACAAGTCAAGGGTAGCGGGAACAATACAACAGCATATTGAAATTGGCTAAAGTTCTCCTTTAACATGGACAAAAATCCCACAAGACATTATAAAGAAATCCAGGCAGCGGCTATACTTTTTGCACAAATGTAATGAATTACAAAGAGTAGTGCGCTCTGCTGAGCGCTGTATTCATGCACCTCAGCCTGCCGTGAAGGCCATCTAAGGGAGTAAAATCTAGGTCCCATAAAATTCTCAAAGACCAGTCACACCAAGGATATGGACTTTTCCGAAAATTAAGATCTGGCAGGTGACTTTGCTGTCATAGGGCAAGTACAGAGAGACAGAGAAGGAGTTTCTTTCCTCAAGCCATTCATTTATTGAACTCCTAATGATTGGACTGAACACACACACACACACACACACACACACACACACACACACACACACACACACACACACACACACACACACACACACACACACACACAAACACACACACCTTTATTCTGCACATCCATTTCATTTGACGTGCAAGTGTCTCTAAGTATATAAGACATAAACACTCTTGTATCCTTGTATCCTTCATCACACCTCCTTCAGAAGCAGGTTATACGGCCGGACACTGGGCAAAAAGGCTCTGTTTCCGGGGATGTTTGTATGAAGATATTTCTGGATATTTCCAATATACGGAGATATATTGATAGATACGGTACTGATACGCTGGTGCCAATTTTCATATATGGAGCATATCCGAATCTCGGAATGGGACAGTTTCGACATGAGACAAATCCGGATGCCGTTTTCTCACCTGATATGGCACGTGCTTCACGTATTTGATGCAGATACTCTCACGGATGTGTTCCATTCTTGTAGTTGTATATCTCCGGATCTGTGAGGCATGGGACGACCCATACCTCCCACGACCAGGCAATAAATTGATTTCACAGGCATTTATGTACATGCCTTTATCACGCTAGGTGTTTTTAGCTTCTTCCCCANAGTTGTTACAACAATGAACTCACACGTACTGGACAATGTTCATCTATAAACGACTGTGCACCTTGCAGGGAAGCTCAAATCTCAGAATACTTTGTATAATGACAAAAAAAGCTTTCTATTCTATTACTTAGGTCTATTACAACTTAGTCTTGCCTGGTTACCATCCTAATCACGAGTGAGATTGTCTTTCAGATCGAAACGATTGTGGAAGCTGAGGATTTCCCAACATGTGACGGGCATGTTGCCACATCTGTGATGTTGCCAAAGTTGCCGAAATTACTTATGCTGACGTTAGGTTAAACTGCCCTACAAAAGGTAAACAGCAGTGCCAACAATGAAACTGAGGGGAAAAAATGCCTTCAAAGACTTGGTAGGTTGGATATTGTAGTTACTGCAAATTTGACATAGCAATATTTGTAAAACAGGGCACATTTTGACCATAACTCTTAGTCACAAGATAAAGGAGGTCTTTATGAAAATCATTTTCAGAATGAACACATTTTCAGAATGAACCTACGGTAATTGGTTACTGCACTTTGCCTTTGTAAGGCAGTATACTTCTTTCAACATAATATAATAGACACAAATCTACTGCAAAACAACAATTAGGCCACCTTTAAATTACTGCTAAATCCCAGCTAAAATCATATTATAACAGACAATTATTTTGTTGTTTTGAATGTTCTTTCTTTAATTGCTTATTTTACATTTACATTTAATCATATTTCAAGCTTTGTCGGCCGCAGAAGGGGGGGGAGGGGGGTAACGAAGGGAGAACCGGCCACTATCGGTCACTCGCTGTCTGGGCTTGCAGGCATCAATTGAAGTACGCCAGCAAGGCGCACACTTCTCCATCTCAGACAGAGCACAACAAATGTGCACTTGTTTCCCCATCAGGCACAAGGCTAGCATCAGCCCCTTTGAGGAAGTCGAGGTCGTCCTCCTCCAGGACATCCTGCGCCACCAGCACCACTGCTTGAAAAGCAACAAAAAATAGGGCAGTTTTAAACAATGTGTTAAACATTAAAAAATATGTACAGTTCAAAACCCACACTCATGCTTGTTTACCATGAACATGCCAAAGAACTGGTCACATGAGATAATACAGCAGGATTTTCACAAGATTATCCAGCAGATCAACCAAGCATAGTTCAATTGTGGTTTATCCACAGGAGTACAGTAGCTGTCATAGTAATATCCCTTACAAAAATTAACCATGGTTCTACTATTTAACTTTGATACACTATTTGCCATAAACCATGGTCCCCCCCACGTTTCCTTATGCTTGCATCTCTTAAGCCTGGTTTAGACTCGTCCTTTAGTTGGAGGACACGTACTGTCAGCAGGGTAACGGCAGATCAAGTACCCAAACAGCCACCACGCCCTCCCTTTTAGCGCTGAATAGACCCCTTGCCGCGATCAACGTATAGTTCTCCCAGTTTGAATTGTTCGCGATCTGCCACTGCCCCCCCACTGACAGTATGTGTCCCCCAACTGATGGAGGAGTCTTTTTTAAAAAAGATATTATTGTCTTCATAATGACAGTACAGTGCAGATGATGACAGGAAGCAAGTTGGGAGAGAGAGATGGGGAAGGGCTGGCAAAGGACCCAGGCCAGGAATTGAACCCGGGTCGGTCGCATTGCAAACGAGTGCCCTGCCATATGCTCCATGGTAGGGCCTGACGGAGGAGTCAAAACAGACCTTTAGTGTTGGCTGCCCATTTGCAAATACCTTGTACCAAATGCGGTCATTCTAAAAACTAACAATAGTACTCGGAAGAAAGAAAGGGGATATTGGCTAATTGCCCCCTGAAGTGAAGTAGTGACAAAAGAAAGTGATGGCAGTTGTATGATGGGGTTGGTAGTTGTGGTTTTACCTACCCGCTCACGTCTGCTCATCAAATTTTTCCTTTTTTTCTCACGTCATCAGTCTTCCCCGCAAGGCCCAGTTGTTTGACTTTTAAGATTCTCAAAGAATCTATTTCAGGCTTCTGCGAGACAGAAAGAAACTGAGTTAGTCTTTTTTATACATCATAATCACATAAATGAGTTATGAGTAAACTCTCTGGTCCCCAGCTCTACCCAGAGTCCTTACTAGCCTGGATGATGGCATTGGTGACCTCGTCACTATTAGGTAATCTACAGCTGAACAGAAAACATACAATGCTGTACACAAGTTTTCATTACTTTATGACTAAACGTGTAATGGTGATCCAAATATACAGTGCACGGCAATAATGACTACACCCCTGTTGAAAAGTAACATTGTGAATATATATATTTTTGAAAACACATAAGTTGTTCCCAAAATGATTGTAGAGTAACTGTAATACAAAAATGTTTTCATCTTATGGCAGAAAAGTAAGGTCAGTAGTATAACTTGAATGACATATTTGTCCATTTTTTTGTGCAATTATGCTATGTTAAACTGTCTGAGAAGGGGCGTGCTGGCCCGAAACGTCTTGAAATTGAAATGGATTTAAAGGGAGGTCATCGTTGTGTGTGTTTCATCCTTGCCTTACATTGAACTTTTACATTATGAGTCCCCACCAGGCCAAAATAGATGTGTGTGAGATTTGAATGAAATCATGTGGAGAGTATGTATCATGATCTGCTTCAGTAGTCACAGTACATGTCGACAAGCATGTTTCTTTTGGTGAAATTCAGCTTCCTCCTGTTGATGGCATCCACACAGCCCCAAACCGTGCAACTCTCACTACCATGCTTGACTTTAAGCATGGGCACTTTTCTTTGTTGAGAAGGATACAGCTGATACTAGGGAGGGGGAGGTGGGGGGCGTGGCCAGGCTTATGATAGGGTCAGGGGGGTGTTTGGAGGCTTGTGATGAGTCCAAGGGGGCGTTTGCTCAAAAAAGGTTGAGAACCACTGATCTAAAGCTAATTTGTTTATCATGGTGTCATTAGATCACAGTACATGGTTCCATATCCCATATCCTTAGTCTGTTTGACTATGAGACCATGATAAACAATTTTGCATCAGTAGATGGTGTCAAGCATGTGTGGTGGTAAAAAGTGATTTGTAGAAAGAAAAGTGCCTCATGCTGAAAGTCAAGCATGGTAGTAGGACCGAAATGTTTCGGACATGTACCGATGCCGTCCGCAGTAGGAAGCTGAATTTCACCACTAGAAACATGCTTGTTAACATGTACTGTGACTACTGAACATCATCAGATCATGATACTCTCCATAGGATTTCCTTCAAATCTCATATACATCTTGTTTAGCTAGGTCCAGACTCGAAATGTAAAAGTTCAATGTAAGGCAAGGATGAAATGCACAGCGATGACCTCCCTTTTAATCTTTCAAATTCGTGAAGATTCGGGCCAACACGGCCCCTCCATAGACAGTTTAACATAGGGGTGTACTCACCTTTGCACCAGCATAATTTCACAACAATGGACAAATATGTCATTCAAGTTATACTATTGACCTTACTTTTCTGCAGTAAGCTGAAAAGATGTTGTATTACACTTACTCTATGGTCATTTTGGAAATAACTTGTGTGTTTATTGAAATATTGTTCAAAATATTACTTTTTCAACAGGAGTGTACTCATCAACATATATATGGTCATCTGGTTGCATTACATCTTTCTCTATTAATAGCACTTTGATCACAGAAGTATGGGCTGACATGCTCAGAGTAAACCTGTTTACCTGGCCTGTGGTCCAAGTCGTCACTGCAACTCTTCCTCCAACGCACGATGTGTTCGCCTCACTCATGCCTGATGAAAAAAAAATGATAACACAATCACATATTGTTATGCTAAGAAATTTCAATGTGATTCACTAGCCGAAATGGGATAAATGCAGAGAAAGAATTTCCCCTAGGGGACCAAAATTGGCTCCAATCCAAATTGGCTAAAAAATACTGTTACAAACAGTGGACAATTGTTTCTTGAATTTCCCACAGGATGAATAAAGTGCTTAGTGATACAGTGAATAAAGTACCTTATCTGTAAAAGACAGCCTGAACCTTACTGATGTTTTCTCTAGTTTGACGATGAGAACCTCAGGGTTATTTGAGATGGTTAAAATGGAAATTGCACATGTAAAGTCTAGATCATTTTCTTTCCCTTAAAACATGCAGTCAAATATATTACCGACAGGTCCTGAGGAACTCCGGAGGGTTCTGGGTTCCATTGGAGGGTTGGGGTTGCGGGGTGTTGATAATGCATTGCAACCACCGTCTCCTGGAGTGTCTCATGACATTCATGGAGCTGCGGATGTAGAATAGAGTGAAGTACTTTTTATCATGTTAGGCCTAATTCCAAACAAAATTAAGGTGTTTATCAGCTTACATAAATACACAAATACAAAACCAAAACATGCAGAGGCCTTATACACATCTCTCTCTCTCTCTCTCTCTCTCTCTCTCTCTCTCTCTCTCTCTCTCTCTCTCACTCACACACACACACACACAGTCCTAGATGGGCATCATGTCATCCATACGATGTCATCAATTACCCTATAACAAAACAAATTCTTAAATTCACAATTTCTCGTTCTCTTCTTTCTGGCACAGAAGTCTCTAGCTCTATGTGTGCATTGGAGCAAGAGCAACGACAGGGCATACTCCTGTTCTGTCAAATAACATCGGAGGGGGCTTCTTTACCTCTGCCCCGTTCATAACGACACATGCTGTGACCATCTCTCATCTTACAGAAAGGCAATTGAGAGTGTGTGTTTTTCGCTTGGTCAAGGGGGACAAATCATATATTAGAACAATACAGCCACACTTTCAAGACTATACAAGGTGATAACTTAGTTGTGTGCGACATTCAGACACAAGTGTCCATGATGTCATTAACTTTTAGATATCACGGAAAATAAGCTTTATGTCAAACAAATCTAAACCAAATAGTCTCCTCCTAGCTAGTTAAAATGTAGCAGGTTACCAAATGTTGTCGTAATTTCAAAATCTAGCCCCTGCAGATATCCGACGTCATATATCCAATGTCAGTAAAACGTCTATGCATACATTCATTCGTGACACCGTATCACTTGCCCAAAGGTTTAGTATTTTTAGGTGGTGGCAGGCTAGCTAACGTTAACATCTGCCTACCAGACCGAAAAAGCTAGGCTAGCTAACATGCTAAGATAACCGTCCTTGTTTAGTGGACAGTACAAGGCGCTGGTTAGTTAGCAAGTTAGCTATACGGTCAGTCAGAAAACATTAGGAAAGTTAAACATTACAATATTCAGGCATGCTTTAATTTTGATCTAGAGCTACTTTAAGACAATACACCGTATGTTCCTCTAATCTGTTACTTCAACTTACCTCAGAATGTCTTAAAGTCTGGTCCATCCTCATCATGAAATTACCTCGAACAACCTCGCCAGCCATCTCACTTGGACACCGTCTCGGAGTCCTCATAGTCCCTCCCATAGCCTAGAGCTAGAACTAAATAAGGTTTTTTGATGGCTTAACAAGTCTGCGACAGATTTCTGGAAAGTCTGTGATAAAGATGCTGCCAACTAACGTACGACAGAAATCCAGATAGGAAGCGGCGGGCTGCCGCGCAGAGCTTCATAATCATAACGGCACTGGCAGAGGGAGGGCCAACATTCTATTCAATGCGATTGGCAGCACACGTCATTCAAAATACCGGTATCCAGTCAAAATATCTCCGTATTCACCAAACACAATTCCGGAGTCAAAATATGCCAAGATTTTCACGGATTCTTGAAAAGTCGGGAAATGGTCGAAATCTGGTCCGAATATGCCGCGTGTCATAAAACATATCCAGTCAAAATATCTCCGGATTCAAGCCTATTTTGCCCAGTGGGATGGCAGCCATGACGATCTTTCTCTCCTGGTCAGGGGGGGTGCCATTAGGCACGGGTACCAGCCAGTACTCTGAGCGTGAGGTGATCTTCCTCACTTTGGGGTTGATGCGATTCTGCAGGCACACCTTCAAAGTGGAAGTTACAGTTTTTGCCTACTGCTTAAACACTATAGGCAGATGCTTAAACCAAAGTAGCATATCGCTAAGTTGTTGGTGCATAACTTAAACACTTATTGCTTGACTTTAAACAAAAGTAAGCATTACACTTTCATACCAGTTTAGCAAGGCACTTGCTCCTTTACGCAACACACAGACTCCAGCTGTCTACACACAATTTCATACACAAGACACTTTGTTCAAAAGTAAAATCTCAGAGTGTCATTGTGAAAACACATCTGTTAAAAAAACAAAACACACTGATGTATGACAAGATTTAGACACAGACAATAAAACACATGCTTTCAAAATTGAACACTATTCTGCCATGTTACAAAGTTGCATGTTTTATATTACATTGCATTTGTTTTATTTTGCATTTATTTATTTTACTTTGATTGCTTGTATGCTAAACAAGGCGAATAGCACAATGGTACTAAAGTGTAGAATATGGAGTATGACATTGACTGACTCACGTACTGTATTACCTAGCCTGATACATGCCGCCAAGAGTAGCCTTTTGTCTTCATCATCACATGTTAGGTAATGTAATAGTTTGTAGAAATAGTGTCATTTTCAGAACATAATCAAGCAAGACCACTTGAGCAAACTGACTGAACATGATATAATTTTGATGATGTCATGTACATGTCAGCTACATAGTGTGTCTGTGAAAATGTTTTGTATTTCGTGAATACCTCATACCTCATAACCAAACAAAGCAGCCTATATTGACTTGATTGTCATTGATGATTGTCATTACAGCATGTTGACATAACCACATATTTATATCATATTTAGATGTTTGAAAATGTGTGAATATAACCAATACACAAAAAAGGTAGGCCTACATAAGCTCACCTACACACTGTTGTATTTAGAGTGATGTACTGTTTGAGATATTTTATATGATATATTATATATTTTGTTTCGGTTTAATGTCCTGTACTGTAAGGTGCAGTTTTGTAATGTACAGTATTGCATTTTGGGGTCTTGTGAAAATGTACATTCTGTGAGACTGAATAGACTGCTCCAAAAAGAAAGACTGCTGTGTTTTGTATAAAGCAGACAACTGTTTTAAAGTTGATCTAATTTGTTTTCTCATTTGGTGCTTTTGTGTGTCTTTTGACATGAAAGTGAGGTTTTGACAAAAGCTTGTAAGGTTTTTATGGCAATGTTTATGCTTTTATAGCAGAGCTTCATGTTGCCATATATGTGATGGGTTTATCTCCAAGTGTTGAGAGTAATTGGCTTGTGTGTAGAGTTTTGACTCTATGAGCCAAATTTTGCAAATTGTGTGCAAGCAGTCGGCAAAAACTGTAATAGGTTATAGTCAAAAGATCTGAGTAAATAGTCTAGAGTTAACTTATCCCCTTAGCACAGAGCCTTTGTTATAACCTTACTGTCAACAAAATTGGGCAAATGCCCAGTGCATCACCTGGGAGGGGGCGACACCATCGCAAAACCCTTTCCCTGGTGCCTGGCGGCATTAGGAAAATTGCAAAATAGCACTTTGAAAGACATTTATTTCTGTGATAGCACTACCAGAGGTCACTCCGCCCAGACTATAAATCACTGTACGGTAGGTCCGCCACTGGCTTTACAGCAATGCAGACTCAAAGACTTAATTTCAAAATGGAATGGCTTTATGATTACCTTGTATGTCTTGCCATTTTTCTTGGACGTGAACTTCTTGGCGTAGCCGTCTCTCTCTGTGACTGTGATGTCTGGCGTGGAGTAGATGCCGCGGCCGTACACCGCCCCGCTGCCGGCCTTGTAGTTGCTGCCAATGATGCCCTCCGCGCCCTGCTTGCTGGTGCCGTGGTAGGACACGGGCCACTCGTGTGGGTCGGAACCGTGCCGGTAGCCTACAATAGAACAACACGTTACATTTTTAAAAATGTGAAATATCAAATTTAGTGGTCTGTGATGACCTCCACGCCCTGCTTGCGTGCCATGGTAAGACACTGGACATTAGTGTGGGTCGGAACCAGTCCGGTAGTCTGTCTGCAACAGAACAATGCAGTACATACGGTAACAGTGGGCAGTCATGGGTAGGCACTTAGGGCATCAGACTTGTAGCCCAAAGTTTCCCGGTTTGTCTCCCGACCCACCAGTTTGGTGAGGTTGGGTAATTAACCAGTGCTCTTCTCATTCTCCTCCATTACTGCAGTACCCTGAGCATGGTACCGTCCCACTGCACTGCTCCCTTGGGTGCCGTTTGGGGCTACCCCCTTGCACGGGTGAGGCATGAATGCATTTATTTGTGAGCACATGTGCTGTGGAGTTCCGTGTCACAATGACAATGAGAGTTTCCCAGCTGGGCTTTCACTTTCACAGCATTACAGTGAGTTGGTGAGTTGGGTCTTCAGTTACAGTGAGTTGGGTCTTCTACAGAAGGTTTCAGATTGATAAAACCAAAAAAACCCTTATTTTACCAGGAAGAAAGACACATTAACATAAAAAATCTATTTTCAAGTGCGCCGTGGCCAAAAGGCAGCACAAGTTACAAAAAAAATGTTTTCAACTGCAATAATAGTAATGGAATTAGTTCAATCAAATCCAGGTTCTGCTTCAACATATGAATTGTTTAAAGCAACAACAGGATATTGGTTCAAAGTCCCTGGAGCAATGTGGGGTTTAGGTCGGTGATTAGCTCAAGGGCACTTGAGGCATTCATGGATGAGGGTATTGCAGACAACCGTGCAAACCAAAAATCACTGTTGTCCACATTTGTCCTGGTGTAGGATTTGCATCCTTGCAAACCAAAAATCAATTCCTTATTATGCCTCTTTTCCACTGCTGGTTTTCTGGTAGGCCTACAGCTCGACAAAGCGCGACTCGGCCACAAGAGTCACGCTGTGTCGAGCTGTAGGCCTACCAGAAATCCAACAGTGGAAAAGAGACAATACTGTACTTTCTCTGTATATTTCCCCATCAGTGTAAGTGATTGGAATGAGGTAAGGGGGAACCAATCAAGTAATAAGCCAACCACTGCCTATTATTGTTATTGTTGTTGGTGGTGGTGTTTACCTTTTGACCCAAGCCAGGCGTTGCCATCAGGGTATTTATTGAGCACCTTGAGGGCGAATCTCTTCCACCCATAGGGCCGCTTGTAGATTTCTCCGCCCCTTGTGTACGTGCCACTGTCCTTCACGTTGGTAAAGTCGCAGTCAAAGCGTGGATCGAAGAAATCGTCGTCCATGATGAAGAGGTCATTGCGGAGACTAGGCCGGCTACGGACGCCCGTCTTGCGCTCCTGCACGTCCTGCCAGAACTCGTCGTCGAACCAGACGGCCGACAGGAAGTCGTTGACGGACAGGACGTCGGGGTGCGGGTGCAACGGGCAGTAACTCTGCACGACCTCTGGCGGCGCGCAGGATTTGGGACGAACCGTCACCCCGAGGACGGCCGACAAAGCCTCAAATAGGATGTCAATGTCAATGTCCACGCCCATGGCTTCCTTACAGCAAAGATAGTACATGGGAGTTGTGGTTAGTACGTAGATGTGAAAAATGTTTACAGTAAACAAGGGTACAAAGGTGCAATTTTACACAATAATACATAAATACCTATTTACCTTTCTTTTGTGTGTGATACAGACCTGTAGTGCTAGGGGATGGTGTTGTAGAGAGCTTAAGTTGCAGATGGCTCTCAATGCACAAGTGTAAATCTGCAGCCAACACCGCTCTGTATTTATATACCTGTCTTCCTGCCCGTAGGCTTAGCCCTTTAGGCCCACAGATATTTCTCAATACTCTTTCGCAATAGGCCCACAATTGCTTGTCAGTTCATGTGAATGGAATGAGATCAGGTGTGGCTGATGCAGTTTGACTAGATCGCTGTGCCCAGTCTGTACCCGCATCTAAATAAAACACAAGAGAGCTGAAGCATGAACCCCCTCAGTTCACCAGAATTTCACATCACTCTTTGACTCAGGGCCAACCAGTGGGGTTGAAGCTATAACACTGGAAGGTTGGCAGGGGCACATTAGAACAAGAAAGTATCACACACTCATCAGGTGTGTGTGTGTGTATGTGTGTGTGTGTGTGTGTGTGTGTGCGTGCGTGTGCGCGCGCGCGCTTTTGTGCGTTTGTGTGTGTGTTGGCATGTGTGCGTGGTCATGCACTAATTTGTGAGTAATGAAAAGTGTTTTTGCTGAGAGACTCAAAAGTAAAATAAAAATGGAAGTTAGAAAAGTTTTTTTTAGTTTAAAAAGTGGCCACATTGAAAATGGCAGCTTGAAAAAAGAGATTTTTATTTTATTTATGGGGGTTTGGATTTAAGCAGCCTGATGCAGAAGCTGTCCCTTATGTCAGCTGATGTGGACAGGCATGCACCTGTACCTGCGGCCAGATGGTAGTGGGGTGAAGTGTCTGTAGCTAGCGTGGTGTGGATCAGATATTATGCGTTTGGCCTTCCTTAAACAACATTGGTTGTAAGGACTATGGATGTTGGGTGGAGCAGATTTTATCAGATTACACACCGAAGGGCTCTGTCTCGAGCAGTGGTGTTACCATACCAGGCTGTAACATGAACAGTTAGGATACTTTCCATGGTACAGCGGTAGAAATTGGCCAGTATACTACTGTCCATGCCATACCTGTGCAGCTGCCTCAGACATGCCGATCATGTCTATTTTGTCTATCTGTCCAAGACTTTTCTGGACTCCTTTCTGGACCAGTACAGTACATGTCCTGCTAATAAGGTCCATGATTTGGAGGTCTAACTCTGAATCAAATTAAACGTTGAAATTTAATTAAACATTTGAACCATTGTGACTTTGTCACAGGGACATCTAATACAGGTTGAATATCATATAATAATAATATAATGTTATGTTATGACATTATCAATGACATTATGACTATTATTCATTAATGTTAATCACAATGAAACACTAAAATGACTACTAATTATTTTTGGAACACTTTCTGTTATCTGTTTAATTAATTAATTTAGGTGTGCATGTATGGACTGTATGTTCATGCATTTATACATGTTCATATACAAGACATTGGTGAAAAGACATCATCTGGCGTTATACAATGCACCTTCAGTGCATTTTAACCTGGATATCCAAGAATGACTTTAAAAAAGACGTTCCGACGTCTCATTGCACAGTGAGCCAATAGCATATTATTTTTCACATACAAGACTTCCAGAGAAGAACACTCCCTCCAACAAGCATAGAGGTTCCAGAGAAATCTCTGTGAATAGACCAGTTTTTCACAAGAGTGCCTGGAGGTAGTTGCCCGATTGTCATCGAGGGTGTTGCATCACTAGGGGGATGTGGCCTGGCTATGGAGGTAGACATAAACGGTGTTTAAAAAAACATGCGCACACACATACTCAACCACACAGGTTCAACAGAAATCGTAATAGATCGACATTTCCCAGGATTTGCATATAGCATTTACCAACACCTGTGGGTGCACACATGCACACACGCGCACGCACGCACGCACGCACGCACGCACACACACACGCACACAGACCCACCTTAGTGTCTTTATTGATTTCCAATCATATCAACACTAACAATAGCTCAACAATGTTTTTACACTTTTACTTTTACCAGTAACAACAAAACTACCCCAGCAAAATGGGTCAAAACATACTGTATGTATGAGGCGCCGCCTAGCCAATATGTCAGGAATTGCATACACATCACCGCTAAAAGCTTGCACGTACCTTACTTTTCCTCGCACATCACCGCTAAAAGCTTGCACGTACCTTACTTTTCCTCGCACATCACCGCTAAAAGCTTGCACGTACATTACTTTTCCTCGCACATGCACCCGAAAGGTTTGCACGTACACTGTTATTTGCTTGCACTCGAACAGGAAAACGTTGTGCATACGCCACATTTTCATGCACGCAGTAACAAACATCTCACACACAAACTACTTTGACCTCGCACACACACCACTTTTGCCTCTCACACATACACACATTACACTCATACGCACAATACTTTTATTTGCACATGCACGCCAAACGCTCACACATAATTAGACTTTACTTCGCACATATCCCACTTTTCTATGCACATACACCCTTAAAGCTCGCACACATACCAGTGTTACTACGCACATGCTTGACTTTTCCCTCACGCACATACCACTTTTTTCTTACACATCACTACCATTCAAAATCGAGATTTCAGATGGTGTTTATGACAGGGAAATGGTATATGTGCGACGACGTTAGTGTTGTGTGTCTCTGAGAAAGTGGTGTGTGTGTGTGTATGTAAGTTGTAGTGTGTCACACAAAAAGTGTTGTGTGTGCGAGCTAACATGTAAATTAAGGGCCGAGCTCCGCCCAGGTGCCAGCTCATTATGCAAATGCAGACCGAGTAAAGAAAACATTGAATATTCTGACCATTCTGAACGTTACCCTTCTATTATGTAAAATATATATATATATATATATATATATATATATATATATATATAAATAATAAAATGAATGGTGATACAGTTTCAGAAATAAAAATATTAGCGTCCACTCAAGACAGGAAGTGAAAAAACAACAACCGGAAAACCAGCCCAACCCACTTTCTTTGCCTGAACGTGGGTTGCTCGCACATTTAGTCAAGTTCATTATGTATTTTTGCTGGATTTTTATGGGGATTTGGAAAACTATACATTTTTGAAAAGTAGATAGTATAAGCAATCAGAAAAACAATGTTTCCATTTGCACAGGTGGCGGCCATCTTGGATTTTTCAAAATGGCGTCCGAAAAACCTATATTTTGTCATTTCTCAGCTTATGAATAAGTTAGAACATTGATTTTAACTGCTTAACCAACATTTTCAGGGTCACTGAATCTAATGGTGTTAGTTTTATTGTTGTCAGACATTTTGTTACCACACCAATTTATTTGAACTATTGATTTATAGTATTTATGAGTAGATGGCCCACCATTTAAAACATCCCAGCTTGAATGTGCAAAACTGGTACAGTTTACATGTCCACCATTTTGCTTTACATTTACAGGCTTGCCTGTGCAAATCTCACAGCTACATTGTATCCAGTATACAGGAGCAGCGCCACATAGTGAATGTTTTGAGTGTCAACAGGTGTTCAATTTTTTCATTTGGGGGAATCCTTCAGCATGCATGCATTTTCTGTATGATAATACTGGAAACTGACTGCAAGACAGAGTGACAAATCAATTGGTGTTATTAATATTATTAATGCACATACGAGCATGTCATTAACTGGTGTTGGTGAGTGTGCTTTAGTGTAACAGTGAGGGTTCTGTTTGCTGTTTGTTCTGGTTATATTCATGGGTGAAGAACATTGAGGTGAACAAGAGACATGTCAAGCCCATGAGCTCATTAACTGGAAGCTGTGTATTCTATGCCAGTCTGATGATGCCAAGACGGTGGTTCTGGTCCAGAATCCAAGATTAGACACTAATGGACATGTACGAGAAGTAGTTCAAGAGAGGGTCAGTCTGAGTGATTGGGACCATGTGTTACGACCCCCTGTGCTCCCCCTCCAGGCCATTCCCTGCCAGTGCACGGGTAGGGATAGGTGTGGCTCTCCTGCAGGTCTCCTCTGCCAGTGCACAGGTGGGGTGGGGCCTGATTAGTCTAATTGAGTGCACCTGGGCTCTGGTGGTGGGTATTTAAGAAGCTAGCTTCAGTTCTTTTGTTAGGCACTTTTGGGTAGGGACTGGAGGCTTTTGGTTGGCCTTGGTTAGGTTTGGTTTATTTAGGTTTTGGATAGGCACATAGGGTTTTCATACAGGTTTCTCTGAATCTCTCTCTCCTGCTCTTTATTGTAGTGATGGCAAAATGAAGCTTTTTGAAACTTTGAAGCTTTCATTGGAATTGGTTCGAAAAATGGTTCGAGCTTTGAATCGATTCAAACTCTATGATGACATCTGCTGGCAAAAACGTTGAATTGCAGTTTTAACCAAAACTCGCTCGAATAAATAAATGTAGGGCCTATTCTTGGAAAGAAAAAAAAACGATTGCCTTCACGTTTGGTTTTTGATTACAAGTTAATGGGTTTCATTGTGTATTTTAGTCACTGAACTGTGACAATAGACTAGGCCTACTCATGGGCATAAAAATCTCCTAACAATTTACCACGTTACATTGCAAAACTGGAATATTTTATCCTGGAAAACCGTTTACAAATATTTTAAGACACATCAGTAGAATTCTATTATGGATGCCGCTAATTCCATCTAACTTCAAATGAGTGGCAAACTCGTTTCATTGGCTAGCCTAGATCAGGGATTGAACATGCAACCTAAGAATGAGAGTGCAGCACCTTAACCACTACACCACAGGTCAGTCTCCACCTCAGCGTTAAAAAAAACAAGTTTTTTAAAACAATTGAAGATGGGCGGACTTACACAAATTACTGTATAATGGCGGTTTACTTTTAGCTGCTACATTTTAAAAGGGCAAATTACAGTGGCAGTAGAGCACACTTTCATTGATTCTGCTTTCATGGCGCTGCGTTGAATTATTCCGACTACAATCCCGCAATCGCACACAACTCTTGAAGCAACTTCGACCCTCTGTGCTTCGATGCGCAACCCTTTCAATTCCATCTCGAGTCGTCACGTGACTTTCGAAGCTTCAAACGTCACTAATCATGTGATCAATGCACAACGAATCAAGCTCCGAAACAAGCTTTGTCTTTTTGTTTTTTTCAATTACTCGAAACACGCTCCGAATCAGGAGAGTCAAAGGGCCATCACTACATTCTTTCTCTCTCTCTCCTGCTCTTTCTGTTGCTCTCTCTGTTCTGTTGTTTTTAGGAACTGACTGACTGATTACTGACACATACTTTGCATGCACACACGCTTGACATCATCCAACCCCTAGACATTTGGCCATTGAAGACATTTGAAAATAAATATTTGAAAACTGTATTTTGGTTGTCGTGTCCCTCTTTTATGTTTCAACCCTTGTAACGAGCCAGGGTCGTAACATAAATTGGGATCTCGTCCGGCACACTTAAGTGAAATTTGGGACCTTAAGCGTTGAAATCCAGGTGAGAATTTTTCTGGCTGTATTTTGTAATTTCAAGACTGTCTCTGGTTAGGAAGAGTGTTTCAGCTGGGGTCACACCCTTCCAACGAAGCCCTGTTTGTTGTTTTGCTTTTTATTGTTTTGGAGGGTAATCCTGGGTGGGAACCTTGTGTTCCTGTTGGGGGTACGCTTTCGTGCAGTAAACCCAAATCACTGCAACGAAGTTCATGCGTTTCAAGTCGTCCCGAGCCCAGCAAGCCCTTGAAGACTAGCCAGGTTAGCTAGCTTTTTGGTTAGGTGAGTAGGCCCAGAGTACAGTCTAGTTTAGCAATTTCAATTCCTAAATGCCAAGTGACATTCTCATCTGGATCTCAAATGTAGAATTAACTGTGTGTGCTGGTGAGTAATCATTTTTGGTATAGTCAGTCAGTAGCATTTTTGTTTTTCTCTTCGGTGTAGCTCAGGATACTGCTGATATCTTGGCTACCTTTCCTAATTGGTTAATTAGGTAGTTAATTTAAGCAATTAAGCCTGAGATTTTGAACTGTAATTGGTGCCTCTTTCTGAAGTTCAAGTTTAAGGTGGCTTTGTTGGTTAAGAGAGAGTAACCTGTTTTTTTTGTGCCTCGTTTTTTTGTTTGTGCCTCTTTTTTTTATTTTGGTGGGGTATTGCTTGCTAAGCAGAGTAGTGCATTGGGAGTGGGTTGCTCTTAGCTACTCTAGCTTGTGAACTGTCTACTCGTTAGGCCAACTGGTCACACCTGAGCTTGAGCATGGCATCTCCAGCTACTGATGAGTTTATTGCTGACCCTTCGGAGGAGTTGCTAGCAGCACTAAACAAAGAGCAACTCTGGGAAGTGGCCGAGCATTATGAATTGCTATTAACTGCTCAGGAAGGAAATGTAAAAGAAACCCTTTACTTAGCCATTAAAAACATGCTGTGTGAGAAAGGTGTGTTTGGTGGAAGTGAGCCTGGTGAAGACAAAAAGCTGCAAGTGGAGAGGTTAAGGACTGAACATGCTAAAGTAGCTTTAATGGAGAAAGAAGGACAACTTGAAATTCGTAAGCTTGAAATGCAGGTTGAGTTGAAAAGACTTGAGTTGGAGAATGCCCGTGATGAACGTGCATTCATTCTCAGAAGGCTTGAACTCGAGTCTGGTGCTAAAGAAATTTCTTCCATTCCATCTCCTTCCTCTACTCCATCTCCGTCTTTAGACCCTCCAGCCTCATCGCAGAGTAGCCAGTGCTTAGATTTTGATGTCTATCGTAATTTCCGCCTTGTTCCACCTTTTGCAGAGAAAGATGTCGACAAATATTTTGCACATTTTGAAAGGGTAGCAACCACACTGAAGTGGCCTAAAGAGGTGTGGCCTCTGATGCTTCAGTGTGTGTTTACTGGAAGGGCCAGAGATGTTCTGATTTCCCTTAGCTTGGAACAAGCCAGTAAATATGATGTAGTGAAGAAAGCCATCCTACATGCTTATGAACTTGTTCCTGAAGCGTACCGCCAACGGTTTCGAGACTGTCGGAAGCTTGATGAACAAACATACATGGAGTTTGCCAGACAGAAGACCTTGCTTTTTGGTAGGTGGTGTTCTGCTCAACAAGTGTCTTCAGTAGAGGGACTACAACAACTAATCCTTCTAGAGGATTTCATAAATTGCCTCCCTGAGTCAGTAGCCACTTACCTAAATGAACGGCAGGTTAGAGAGCTAGATAAAGCTGCTGTCCTGGCAGATGAGTATGTCCTAACTCATCGTGTGTTCAAGTCTGGTTGGGGTTTTGCTAATGGGAATAGTCAACACACTTCTTGTACACCACCGCTTTCTCCTCCTGTTAGGTCTGCACAACCCAGAATGAACAAAAGCCTAATTTGTTTTTACTGTGACAAGGCTGGTCACAAGGTGAAGCAGTGCCCGCTCTTGAGAGACAGAGACAGAGACGAAGAAGTAAGGTCTGCATGTTTGGTAACATGTGCTGAACAGCAGGGTCAGACTGCTGCAAGTGTCATACCTGCTCATTACTCCCCTTTTGTTAGTGAAGGAATGGTCTCTCTTCCAAGTCAACAAAACGAGGTGTCTGTGAGTATCCTCAGAGACACAGGAGCAACACAATCACTTCTGTTAGAAGGTATGTTGCCACTGTCGGACAAAACGGCAACAGGGCAGCAGGTTTTGTTAAAAGGGTTTGAGAATACTACTACTCCTGTTCCACTTCACCAGATCAACCTGAAATCCAAGATGGCGAGTGGCAAGGTTGTGGTAGGTGTGAGGAAGTCACTTCCTGTACCTGGAATTTCTCTAATTCTTGGAAATGACCTGGCTGGTGAAAAGGTTTTTGGAGACTGTGACAAGTTAAAATCTTCAAATGGTGAGAGAGATATACCTGTGGACTCTGAGGTGCTTGAAAATCTCAGAAGTACGCCTATTGTTAATGAGTACCAGAAAAACAGATTGGATAATGTGACGAGCAGTTTCATGTTATGTTTACCCTCTGTAATGATCTTACTTGTCTTAAGTGTTTTGTGTATCTTTGCAGTGCATGGAGTTTACCCTGGGATGGCGTCACCCAGCCAGAACCCATGTAGGAATGGTATAGGTACAGTACTCTTTGCTGGTTTCCCTACCCAGAAATTTGGTCAACTGTACCATGGAAATGGTCTTCCTTATGCGAGCCATGTCAGGCTAGTCGGGCCCTACTGGCATGGTCTCTATGGATAGTGGGGGGATAATTGGTTATTCCTGTTTGAATTTAGTGAATTTTGGAATAAAGAAATTTAATTATTGACTTTGTTTGGGTGGTCTTAAATCTCTTACCTCTAATCCTAGGTACCAGGGTAGACGGTGAGATGGGGATCATGGACCACAGTGGCTCTTTATTTTTTTTGTGATGTGATGTTTTGATGTTTTCTGATGGCAAACATCTTTTTATGGGGGGAGGTGTTACGACCCCCTGTGCTCCCCCTCCAGGCCATTCCCTGCCAGTGCACGGGTAGGGATAGGTGTGGCTCTCCTGCAGGTCTCCTCTGCCAGTGCACAGGTGGGGTGGGGCCTGATTAGTCTAATTGAGTGCACCTGGGCTCTGGTGGTGGGTATTTAAGAAGCTAGCTTCAGTTCTTTTGTTAGGCACTTTTGGGTAGGGACTGGAGGCTTTTGGTTGGCCTTGGTTAGGTTTGGTTTATTTAGGTTTTGGATAGGCACATAGGGTTTTCATACAGGTTTCTCTGAATCTCTCTCTCTCTTTTGCTCTTCCTTTCTCTCACTCTCCTGTCCTTTCTGTTGCTCTCTCTGTTCTGTTGTTTTTAGGAACTGACTGACTGATTACTGACACATACTTCGCATGCACACACGCTTGACATCATACAACCCCTAGACATTTGGCCATTGAAGACATTTGAAAATAAATATTTGAAAACTGTATTTTGGTTGTCGTGTCCCTCTTTTATGTTTCAACCCTTGTAACGAGCCAGGGTCGTAACACATGTTAAATCCAAAGACGACTGCAGAACTGCACAGCTGAGACACCAGGGACACAGAAAGCAGTCTAGCATCTCTCCTGTCACTCAGGTGCAACCAACAAGGTTCAAATACAGCATGCAAGCAACCAACATGCACATCATTTCTACAGGACGGTGCACAGCCAAGAAGCGTGGCAAGAAGAGAGGATGAACAGAAATGGATGACCCAGGCCCCTCAACATCTAATTCTTCTCCACTCCACTCGTCAAGAAACAAAGCTCCATCTGCCAAAAGGCCGATGGTGAACTACTTTATCTGGTCAGAACTGCAAATGCCGGAAAATCTCCAAAGGCTGCTTTGGAACAGTCCCAGAATCTCACACTCAAAACTAGACTGAACACCCGCATCTCAGCAGATGATGCACATGCAATTGATGTATGATATCACAAAGATTGTGGGACAAAACATGTTTCATGTACTGCCAGACTCAGACCTGACAGAAATACAACTGTCAAAGAAGCCTTGACGTTAACATGTCTGCTTGAGCTGATCAACCGTATTGATGTGGAAACACAAAACAAAGCATGGACATCATTGAAAAAAATGTATGTCAACATGCTTGATTCAGAAGCCTTGGAGAATCATGAACTTGCATTCAGTAGAAAGTGGCCGAAAGAGAGACACACCCTTGCTAGTCTGTACAATTCAGCTGGGACATCATTGATGTTGCTGGATACTTGTATGGCATCTGTTCCCTGGCCTGTCTTGGTGAAGGTTGCAATGTTTGTCCTTGTCACCTGTGCTGCTTTGTAAATTGCTTTCATGTTATCATATTCATCAGTTGTCATTGCAGCATGAACCATGTCTTCTTCACATGCTTCTGGACTTTTGACTTCTTTAGGTCATTTAGAACAGACAGATTTCAGTTATGGCAAGACTGTGAGGATTCTCTTTTTCAGTCACTTTCTACTGAATGCAATCTTTGTGATATTGGACAGCAATTGAATGTGCATCATCTGCTGAGATGCTGGTGGTCATTCTTGTTTTCAGGGTGGGATTCTGGGACTTTACAGCAGCCTTTAGAGTTTTACTGCCATTTGCAGTTTTGACCTGATACAGCAGTTCACTATCGTCCTTTTGGTAGAAGAAGCATGGTTTCTTATCGAGTGGACTCGTACGAAATCTTGTGGATAGTGGAGAAGAATCAGATGCTGAGGTGCCTGGGTCAGTCATTTTTCAGTCATTTTTCGAGACTTGGTCTGACCAAGTCCATAACAATTAACATTTCCCAAACGGCATGGTTGATCTGCCTCCTTAGGTTTGCTACTGGTTGACTGTTGTCCGACCAAGTGAGTGGAGTTCCCGATTTTTTTGAGATCAGAAACAATATTTACATTTCTCTTGGCCTGCCTAGAAGCAGTGCAGAAGGTGCTGCATCACTGGGAGGTTGTGGCCTGTCTAGTGCAGTTCTGCAGTCGTCTTTTGATTTTAACATAGCCCCCATCACTCAGACTGGCCCCCTCTTGAACTACTTCCAGTACATGTCCATCGGCGTCTAATCTTGGATTCTGGACCAGAACCACCTTTTGGCATCGTCAGACTGGCATAAAACACACAGCTTCCAGTTAATGAGCTCTGATGCTCTTCACCCATGATTATAACCAGAACAAACAGCAAACAGAACCCTCACCGTTACACTCCACCACCATCACCAACACCAGTTAATGACAGTATGTGCATTAACAATATTAATAACACCAATTTATTACTTGATTTGTAACTGTGTCTTGCAGTCAGATTCCAGGATCATCATACAGAAAATACATGCATGCTGAAGGAAGGCAAAAGAAAAGGCAAAAATTTAACGCCTGTTGACATTCAATATATTCACTACATGGCACTGCTCCTGATACTGGATACAATGTAGCTGGTATGAGCTTTGCACAAGCAAGCCTGGATATATACAGCACAATGCTGGACACGTAAACTGTTTTGCACATTCTAGCTGGGATGTTTTGTATGGTGGGCTTGACAGACATGCATCTACTTGTAGATACTATACAGTAAATCACCAGTTCAAATAAATTAGCATGGTAACAAACTGTCTGAGAACATTAAAACTACCACCAGTAGATTCAGTGACCCTGAAAATGTAGGTTTAGCAGTTTGAATCAATGTTTTAGCTCATTCAGAAGCTGAGATATTGCAAAATTATGGTTTTTCGGAAGCCATTTTGAAAAAATCCAAGATGGCCGCCATTTGTGCAAATGGAAACATGGTTTTTCTGATTGCTTATACAATATACTTTTCAAAAATGTATAGTTTTCCAAATCCCCATAAAAATCCAGCGAAAGGTTCAGATCCAAACGTAATGAACCTGACTAATTTAACGGACTGACGAACGGACTTCGAAATGGCTGCGCATACCAGGGACAGGGACGCCATGTTAAATCAGGCTATAGGGCTTTTAAACACAATTATAGATTCTCCTGGAAATTCAGGCGTTAACATCCAGGCAGGTGTAAGAAAAAAGTGGTATGTGCGTGAGGGAAAAGTCAAGCATGTGCGTAGTAACACTGGTATGTGTGCGAGCTTTAAGGGTGTATGTGCATAGAAAAGTGGGATATGTGCGAAGTAAAGTCTAATTATGTGTGAGCGTTTGGCGTGCATGTGCAAATAAAAGTATTGTGCGTATGAGTGTAATGTGTGTATGTGTGAGAGGCAAAAGTGGTGTGTGTGCGAGGTCAAAGTAGTTAGTGTGTGAGATTTTGTTACTGCGTGCATGAAAATGTGGCGTATGCACAACGTTTTCCTGTTCGAGTGCAAGCAAATAACAGTGTACGTGCAAACCTTTCGGGTGCATGTGCGAGGAAAAGTAATGTACGTGCAAGCTTTTAGCGGTGATGTGCGAGGAAAAGTAAGGTACGTGCAAGCTTTTAGCGGTGATGTGCGAGGAAAAGTAAGGTACGTGCAAGCTTTTAGCGGTGATGTGTATGCAATTCCTGACATATTGGCTAGGCGGCGCCTCATAAGTATGGGTTCAGGATTTGGGCCCCACATGAAGGGAGGGCCCCACCTTGTTGGCGTGGTCCAATGGCAGTGGCCTCACAAAGGTAGATTGGCGCAGGACACACACACACACACACACACACACACACACACACACACACACACACACACACACACACCCTTTTACTCCCATCACTAAATCCTACATCCTGTTGCACTAAAATAGTTGTTTAAATTATTTACTTGCCCTGTGTCCTTATATTGTACACATAAACACATTTCGTTAAGTCTAAATCAAGTAACTCCAGGTCAAACATACATTTGTGATACCAGCCTGTCCAGTTAGTAGGCAACACTGATTGTGAGTCCATTTTGCCTACTGTAGTGCAAATTTAGCAATCAATGGGTATTTGACCATTTGACCATCAACATGCACATGTACATGTAAGTGCCCTGCAAAGCTCATTTAATCCTTGTACCCTGGTGTACTGCCATGTCTCCTGGCATGCCATCCATGCTCTGGACACTGTGTTTTGGCACACTTTCTTGCCACAGCACACATTGGTGTGCCATCTTGGAGGACTAACACTACCTGAGCAAATTCAGCGGGTGGCGGAGTGTGTGAAACTGTCAAAATGTAGCCTAAAAGCAAGCCAGGATGAAAAGGGGGAAATGACCAGTGGACATTGCCTTCAGAAGGTATGTTGGTTATTACCTCTACTTTCTATCCATTGCTTATTATTACATTTGTACTACAGTAGGCACAATGGATTCACGATGAGTGTTGCTTCCTGAATGGACAGGCTGGTTCATATAAGTATGTATGATTGACTTTGAGTTGCATTGCATTGTTTTGATGTTCACTTTTATTTTATGGAACAGTGTAGTGTGCCTGTAGCAATTTGTACATTGGTAAATTTCAATTCCATTTGTGAATTCCATTCCAAAATGTGACTCAGTTAAGCAAAGAAGGCAGATGCAGAAAACAGTTGTGTGGGAAAAAAAACTTTTATTAGAAATCTTACAGTGCATTGGAGTAAGCTTATACATTTCTGCAATATTATGAATGACTGACTAGCGATAATTTCAGTGTGTGTAAGTATTCATTTTTACACAAAGGTTTCAAGGTGGTGCATGAGGTGGTCTGTGTTTAAATCAGCACCTTGTGGCCTGTGCTGCAGGTAACTTGTAAATCATTTGTTGCTCGAATTGCATATGTGACAAAATTAACTTTGAACTAGTGTAGTATCCTTGGCTTTACACAATTAGCATGACAGATGGTTTTACAGGTTATGTGTCACAGTACCTTGCATTGCCAACATCAGCTGTGATTTACAGAAAAAAAGCCAATGTTACAGTCTAATATTTAAAACCTTTGATTGAAATGTGTGCGCTACCAGTACTGTTTCCAAGCCATTTTTACCAAGTGTGGGATGCAAAATATGGAGTGTAGTGTATGATTCATATTTTGGCCCATGTGAAATGGATCACGAAGCATCAGTGGTAGCAGTGATCGTGGAATGTGTGAGTTAGTTTACTAAACCAGAAGTGTTGTTAGTAGCCTATTTGCTTGATTCAAAACAGCACGACATTTCAAACCCTTGTCAGATGGTAAAACAAAACAAACACAAAATGCCACAAAAATATGGTCCTTGCAGGTTGTAGGTAAAATTGGTCTACAATGTTCAAGTGTATTTTCTTCACTTATGTGGAAGTCAACATCAGAGTGCATAAACTTTAAAACACATACTAATGGTTATAATTTGCAGTATCTTTAGATGAAATAAATATTTAATCTAGATATTTCTTACAAATGTAGAAAAAAGGTGTAAGTTACAGAATGCCAAGTATGTTAAGATGAGAAACAACACTACAATGATGGAAAAGGTCTTCAAAACGTGAATTAAAATACATGTACAAAAATAAACAAGCTTTCTACTCATGTAGACCACTCCACTACAAAAACATTCTGTTCTGCTCTTTCCTTTTCCCTCCTGCCTTTCCATAATAACTGACAAGCTACGTACGAGCCATTGATGTGTCTTTGGTCAGAGGGCAGCTCAACATCAGTCATCTCTCTCTCTCTCTCTCTCTCTCTCTCTCTCTCTCTCTCTCTCTCTCTCTCTCTCTCTCTCTCTCTCTCTCTCTCTCTCTCTCACACACACACACACACACACACACACACACACACACACACACACACACACACACACACACACACACACACACACACACACAGAAGTCGCAACCTGCAACCTGCAACCTACTCCATCCTTGTTGGATAATCACAAAATGATAGACACTGCAGTTGTGTGAATTGCTTCATCCTGGACAACCTTTAGCATGCCTACCCATGAGACGTGTAATTTAGTCAAGCAAATCCCATTATTAGTGTTCAAAATGAAAAGCAGCCTGTCTAGGTAATAGATGGGTCTTGTTCCCTGGCTCAGTGACCAATACCATAGTCGGTTATGCTAGTGAAGGCTAATGTATGAGTACAGGTACAGTACATAATAAAACAATAATATCAGTGCATCAATGAGACTAGCTATGAATGACTGATCTCTCTTACTATACATCTCGCTTACAGCTATTACCGGTCTTCAAATAATGGTATAGGCAATTTTCAAGACCATAGTTGTGAGCAGAAATTACTGTTACAACACTGGTGCTCTATGGCAAATTTGAACAAATGCATTGCAACCAACAATAAGGCTAACTTGGTTGCCCCTTGGCTGTGGGGAAAGAGACAAAGGACTATTGTCCTATTTCTCCCCCGATTTGACATTGGAGGAAATAAAAAACAATTTTGTTTTGGAATGTGACTATGACTTTTGACCTGAGCCAAAACAACCCCCTGATGTTCAAGACATCTGTCCAAACAGGGACACACAGAGTGCTGGACATGACAGGACAGGACATGGCAACACAGGAGAGGAGATGTGGCTTTATGGCTCTCTGATTCACTGATATTTAAAGTGGTACCGCACCATTTCTGGAAATGAGCTCATTTCACACCTCCTCTTCAGTTAAATAACTGAGTTTTACCTTTCTCCTGTTCTTCCAGCTGTTCTCTTAGTCTGGCGATGGTACTTTCCGTTCCAAGCTAGCAACTATCACTGAATCTCATGTCAGCAGCTGTTAGTTGGTCCCATACAATTCAATTGTATGTCAGCTTGGAGGTAGAAATTGCTTTGCTCGGCTCAGAAAACGGTTGAAAGAACAGGAGACAGATAAAACTCAATAATTTAACTCAATAGGAAGCGTAAAAAACAGCTTATTTCCAGAAATGCTCAGGTGTTGCTTTAAGGCCATTTGAATGACTCACTTCCAGAACACTCCAAACATCTCAACACACAACAAAAAACCTTACACTTTAGCCTAAAGACCTTAAATGTAAAAAAAACAAACCCCTTTAAATTGTGAAACCTTACATTATACATTTTTAAACTGTAAATGCTAAAAGAAAAGAGACATCAACAAAGCTTTACAAATGTGCCAGGATGAGGACTATGGCTATGGGTCCAGTCAAAACCAGACAGAATGTGAAGGCACTTGTACTTAATAATAACAAATTTAAAACAAATAAAAATAAAGTTAAAATCAGTTTGACACACACTACTGGTGTATATCTCCCAGTGCTTGGCCCCATTTTCACACAGGCCAGTGGAGGAGTCAGCTTTCAGCACCATAAGGAACAAGGAAGTCACACACAGCAGAGCCGATCTGGCCTCACTTGGTCTTCTCCAACTGATTCGTACAGAGGCTCTGGAATGCCACGATTCATATACAATTCTCTGAGATGTTCATGTGATATTACCCAATCGTTAATACTTTGTTGTAACATGTAACCTACTCTTATGCAATGTTGTCATTTTTCACCACAGAGCTCTGGGCCAGACCAACTCTGCTGTGAGGAGTAGTTGGGGAGGGGGAGGGGGACGGGGTGTAGGGTAGAGAAGGGAAGGAGAGCAGTGGGATGTGGGTAGTTGCAATGACTGTATATTCTACTACTGCATGGACATACTATATAACCTGACTATTGCCAGACTATATCACAAGTGAAATATCCTTCTGCTCGGAACGAGCACACAAGGCACCATGGAAATTCCAGGCCATGGATTTCCCGGTTTAATTGGCCAATCGGTTACTGGGTAAGTGTGGCTGTAAGAAGAGTATATATAGGGATAGGTGGGGATTGATGGGAAGGTGGTGGGTAGTAGTGTCAGTGAGTGGTGTTTTGTGGTGTGTGGCCTGACTACCCTCTCCAGGTTTCCTCTACTTGCTGCTGGCGAGGCTGTTCTCGATGCAGAGCAGCACGTAGGAGTTCTTGCAGCTGCGCTGGCTCTGCTGCAGCAGGCGGCCATCTTGGATTGAGGCGGCCATGCCGGTGAGGGCGGGGTTGGCCTCGCGCCACGTCTCGCAGTAGCTGTCCGTCACACGCTGCCCGCGCGGGCTCGAGCCGTGCCACACCATCTTCTCTGGCCTATGGGACGTAATACATTATTATCATTAGCACACACACATGCACACAGACACACACTTGGGCACGGGCATTGGACTTCATGTGTCAGGAGATCTACATCAATGTATGTGGACTCACCAGAACTCGTGTCGGTACGCCTCCATATTTAACACTGATTTAACCGATTTTAGCCTGGAGCAACATACGCTGCATTCAGGTTCTTGAGATTTTAAGGTTTTTTTTTTTTAATTAACAATGTGGTCATGTTACAGCTGAATGAACAAATTCTAATGCAAAATGAGGGTCCTATCTTTTAAATGCAACTTATTTAATGTTTTATGTGCTTCGGAGGCTGAGATATTTAGGTTAAAATAGGCAGAGGGCACCTTATCCCAAAAAATATAAATATAAATATTGAGGGTGTTCATCGACTCACATATTTCTTGCTAATTTCAATATGGTAAGTGTGTGTCCACTCACCAGGCCTCGTGTGTCATCACGTCTCTGCCATCGAATGAGTAGATGGTGGCGTTGGCACTCATCCGGCCGTTTGAGTCACTGAAGATGGCCTCCCAGTTACTGAAGAGCTCCTCGTCCTGAGAACAAACGATGACAAAAATGTACAAAATCACAATACAACTCCTTGCTCTGATCAAAACAGCAACAAACCAGACGGAAAACTAAAGTACGACTCACTCTGATGACAGTCGGCATTGTAAAAGACAAAACACGTTCAGTACAGTACGTAGAACTGACAACAAATATTTCAGGTGGGACTTTCTGTACAGGCATCTGTACAGGCATCTGCATACTCTTCATTTCGACAGATACTTCCTGCCATGGCTGTAATTTTAGGTGTGAATGGTGGGAACCTAGATAAACCTAGGTCGTCCCCACCACCTTTTTCATAAACATAATGCAAAAAAATGGCATAACATGACGATTTGCCATATTGATGTCCCGTCCACTTTCCAAGCCAAACCTACACCTTTGCTTCCTTCCCTGAATCACCTTGGGGTTGTGAGGTTGACTCTCTCTCTCTCTCTCTCTCTCTCTCTCTCTCTCTCTCTCTCTCTCTCTCTCTCTCTCTCTCTCTCTCTGTCTCACCTTGAGGTTGACGATGGGCACTCTCTCGCGGTCGGACCGGCGCACGATGGTGTAGAGGTCCTGTAGCCGCGACGACAGGAAGGCTCGGAAGGTGCCCTTCATGCCGATGGCCTGGGCCTGCGTGAAGCACTCGTGATCGGCCCCGCGGATGCCTCTCATGTTTCCCTCCTGGGGGTGGTTCAGGGCGATCAGGTGCAGCTAGAGGGGGGTAATTAGAGATATGGGGGTAAATATAGTGTAACCATGTTTTTAATGAATCGTGACATGTTCCTCTGGTGGAAGGATGTGTTCGATATGACAAACGTTTTGCTAAAACCTGCGATTTTAAGTGTCTGATTTCTTGCGGAAATATTCAGTTATTCACTCTGGAACTATTGATTAAATTCTGACCAATGTCAGCAGTGTGTGGGAGTGGCTTACCGATAGTCCGGCCCTGTGTTCATGTTGCGGGACCGCTGGCTGCTGAGGCTCCCCTGGTCGGGTACGGCCGTTGGTGGGATAGCGGCCGTTGGGGTAGCGCCCATTCGTGGGGTACCGGGGGTCCCCGTTAGTGGGGTACCGGGGATCCGTGGGCTGATGGGGCTGGTGTGGGTACACCCCAGCGTAACGTGGATCAACGTGGGGCGGGTTGGGCTGGGCCGGCTGCTGAGGGTGGCCTGAAGGCTGAGACTGAGGACAGACAGTAAAAATAGGGTGTCAATATTTTAGAGCAAATATATAAATCCAGGTAGAGTACTTACTACTCTATGTAGATTCTAAATCATTTTAACAGTGTTGTCAAAGGTCAGTGCAAATTTCTGCAAGTGGCCATTATGTAATGTCAACTCTACAGCTTAAACAATAATAATAATTGTATTTGTATAGCACTGTGTCATACAAGGCATGTAACTCAAAGTGCTTAACAAATGGGAAAAAAACATTGTTAGAGATAGATTTGAAAGGAGAGGTATAGAGGAGAGGCAGAAAAAGCAGGAAGGCAGAGGAAGAAGAGATAGACAGAGAATGTAGAGTCATAAGGTCAACGTAGGTTAGGACCAGGATTCTTAGATGTGTAAGGTCCATAGTGGCTGGGCCTATCATAAGTCATAGATAGTCACACAGAGATTGGGCGCTCAGGTGCGGCCCCTGGTGGCATCAGGGGTGAGGAAAAACTCCCTTTCGCTTGATTCATAGTTTGTGAGGGGAAAAAAAAGCTCAGTGAGGTCTGAGAAAAAAGACCCCCTGTAGTCAGGAAGAAACCTCAGGCAGAGACCAGCGGCCACCTAGGGGAGCCCCCTGCCAGGGCTGGATTGCGAGTAGTAAGGGCGCTGCGGCGGCTAGGACACTATGACGCCTTAAAGAGATTAAATTAACTCTTACGCAAACAATGTTGCGTAATATTAGCTCTGAAAATGTTACACCGACCAAAGAGTCAACTTAACACTATTTTTGTATGTGGGACCAAATGTTATCTAAAGGCAGCAAGGTTAATTTAATCTCTTTAAGAGTTATATTAACAATGGTATATTTACCGGGTAGCCTGGGTAGCGGTAGGGGTCTCGAGGGGGCTGGTGCGGGTAGGTGGACGGCTGGCGAGGGTCGCTTGGTTGAGATGGGGCATGCCCCGACTGACGTGGGTCCTCAGGTTGACGTGTGTCTCCAGTGTGAGGTGGGTACCCCGTTTGGCGTGGATCACCAGTGTGGTGCGGATCTCCCGGCTGACGGGGGTCCCCACCGGTATGAGGGGGATACTGGGGCTGGCGGGGGTCGTCGGGGTGGGGAGGGTACACAGGCTGGCGGGGGTCGCCGGGCTGGGGAGGGTAGGCGGGGTTGATGGGCTGGTAGGGTGGGTACAGGGGACTCTCTCCATGGCGGGTGGGCTGGCTGTCTGGCTCCGGCTGGACGGGGTACTGGCTCCCTGTCTCCGGGTGATAGTGAGAGCTCGCCTCGGAGAGAGACGACCTAGAGTCGCCCTCTGCAGCTGCTACCTGGTTCTCCTGAGAATAGATGAGGAGAGTGGGGGGCGGGGGGCTGTGCATGAGTATTGAACCCAATAATGAGCAATATCATTTTATTATAACACCTGGTTTAACTGGGGATGGATGAAGGAAATGGGGAACATATGACTAATTAACCATACAATGGGCATCAGTAAGAATTCACACAGGGAACAACTATTACAAGTTTATTACACATCAATACTTACGTCTGTTGGGAAGGGGGTATAGTCACCAAGCTGAAAGGACACAAAGGAAATTACAATACACGTCACATATCATCACCTTAGAGATCAACAAGCAAAGTGCAGTTACACACAGCAAGTAAGGACTTACAATGCAGGTCATACAGTATATAGTCAGAGACTGACAATACAGCAACAGCACATAAGCCATCAAACAAACACAACAACAGTAAGACTCTAGACATGTACCAAGACTTTCCGGCATCCCTGGCGTACTCTGATGTACAGGTCTGTGTTGTCCAGGATGTAGACCATCGTCCCCTCCGGCTGCCGTCTGGAGGCGGACACCATGTTGTCGTAGCTCCTCAACACCATCACCTATGAGGAAGCAACATGATGTTCAGATGCTAAAAAACGTGTCACACTCTACCTCAATACTTGTCACACTCTACCAAGGGCTGATAGTATTCAGGCACAATGCCTGATTTCAGGCTTGGCCAAGTTTGCAAGAATAAAAACACTGTATTCAGTCATTATGTTTTTTTATTACAAACAATATCATGGAACCATGGAACCATCAAATTCAACTTCCGAAATTTGTTCAAAAATAAATAAATAAATTAATTAATTAATAAAAAAGGAACGCAATTAATACTTTTCCTGGTAACTAGAGACTTTTCTAGTGGAGCAACTCAGTTAGTTTTTTGGAGAAGTAACTAGTAACTATAACTGTAACTATAGTAAACCAACACTGAACATATTCCAGCCCAGAGTGCATTGCTGTCTGTCAGCACAGCAGATGTTGTGCAAAGTCAAATGAGCCTAGTGTGTCTGCAAGTATCGGAGGCCTGCGTTAGGCTATAGCCTCACCCTTATGGGCAAGGTTATTGACACACTTGGTCATGCTTTCCTTGCATGTAGCATATACTGAAACTCCTACTTCATTGGCCTCCAATTATCTGCTCCAAAGGGCCAAATTATGTAGCGCAAATGAGGCTGAGGGCCAACAATATTGTCCACTCGTATGGCCACAGATGGCACACATACTGTATGTATGCCTATATGTTTGAAATTGTTTCAACCTCATGGCAGGCCAAATGTTTGCCATGCTTGGGCTGGATCTGGCCCGAAGGCCGCCATCTGGAGACCACTGTCCTAATTGGTTTGTTTGCCCATATTGGTAGCCACTGCACTTTATCTTGAAGCGTTGGCAATGATGGGGGCGGATAATGTGACACCACTTTTTGACCGGTATACAAATATTTAACTGTACAGAGAGTAAAACCGGTTCTCTAACGCTGTGTGTGTGTGTGTGTGTGTGTGAGTGAGTGAGTGAGTGAGTGAGTGAGTGAGTGAGTGAGTGAGTGAGTGAGTGAGTGAGTGAGTGAGTGAGTGAGTGAGTGAGAGAGAGAGAGAGAGAGAGAGAGAGAGAGAGAGAGAGCGAGAGAGAGAGAGAGAGAGAGAGTGTGTGTGTGTGTGTGTGTGTGTGTGTGTGTGTCTGTGTGTGTGCGTGTGTGTGTGTGTGTGTGAGAGAGAGAGTACCTCTTATGGTTACTAGTGACCAATGAGCTGATGCTTGATTTCAAGCTAGGCCGAATTTGCAAGAATGAAGAACACTGCATTCAGTCATTATGATGTTATTCTTATTACAAAAAATACCATGGAACCATTGTATTTTCAAATTCAACTCCTTACATTTGTTTACAAAAATGAAAAATAATTAATAGCAAAAAGAGATGAGAAGGGATGGCTCCTCCCTTTGGATTAAAATGTAATTGGATGAGTATGTCTATTCACACCAAGCATGGGAGATAAATTACACGGTCTGTAAGCTCGCTTTCACTATGTAATCCAGCACAAACAGGAATGAGTGCAAGTTTAACCGTTTGACTGTTGCTCAAACAAAATTCACATTCATTTGACAAAAGGGATGGGAGTACACTTTGAACCATTCAGTTGTGGTGTTGCAAGTTGCAACTCGCAACTGCCTTCCAAAGCATGCCACTCCAAGCCACCCTTGTGCTATCTGATTTTGGCTCATCCCACTGCATAAAAGTCTTTTCACCTTCTACAGAGTCTGCATGAGTTTGAAAAGATCCTCCTTACACTGTTATATGGTCCATGCAGTGAGGATGTTTGTAATACAAGATCAGTTTAATATGAAGTGCAATGTAACTAAATGCCTGAAGCTTACAAGATCCTCCAACAATTAAATTATTCTATTAAAGAAAGAGGCATGTACCAGTTTTTTTTTTTTTTTTTAATGCATTTAAATGCAAAATTTATTTTTTGTATGCTTAGATATTTATTTTCATGTGTGCTTTTGTATATGCCTAGAGATGTACTGGGTATTTGTTTATTGTTAACTTGTTTATGGTTATATATGGGTAAATAAGTAAAATAGGTATATATTTGTCTATACGTATATGCCAATCCTTGAGTAAGTGAGTAGAAGAAAAATAATTTGTGTATCACCAGGACGACTACAGTAATGTATCATGTATCATAATGTATCATTATGCATTTCTGCTGGTTGATGCCTCCCATCAAAAAACTTCACTTCTGCCTGCAGAAGATGGAGAAATCTGAAAAACAAAAACCGAGAGGCATTGATATTAGTAATCACTCCTGGACCTAATCTTGGAAACATACATATACAGCAGGGCAAAATTCAGTGTTTTCCTTTTTTTCTTTTTCTTTTTTTACTTGCCTATGCATTGGTTGTACGGTGTACCCACTGGCGTTTCAACAGTCAGCAGTTTCGTGACACTGTTGGGAATCTTTGGTGCCCTTGCTGGTGTCTTTGGAGCACCCTTTGAGGTGCCATTTGACATCTTTTTAGTCCCCTGGCCAGCTAGTGCACAATTTTGTCCAGGCACAACTTTAGCGGACTCTTCCTTTCCTGCAGCAATCTTAACGATAGCAGGCTGTTTCACAGCAGCTGTGGCCAAAGGTTTTTCCAGACTCTTTAGAGATGGAGAGGATGCCTGTGCAAAACACGCGTCGCCTGCCAGAATGGAGATGTCTGCCAAAGATGCCGTAACCACAGCAGCTTTTTCTGCTGTATTGAAACCCTGACGACCAGCTGGACATCCAGAAGACTTTGGGAGAATGTTCTTCATCGTTGTGTCAGGAGCCTGAGTCAAGGTTAATGGAGAAGGAGGGACTTGTAGAGCTTGAGCTTCCCTCACCTCAGCAGCCTTGAGGACTTCTTCTTCTTCTTTCTCTCTGGCTAACTGCCTCTGTCTGAGGTTTTCAACAGCCCGCATTTCTATTTCCTTGAGCTTTCTCTCCTCCTCCAGCTCACTTTGCTTCCTCTTCTCCACTTTCTCCGAGCCCCATGCCTTGGTCTTCTTGACTAATTTACCCATGATGCTTCCGAGAGGAAACCCATTGCTCTTTCTGGTGGTCTTCTCAGTGGGCATCACCACTGCGTGTTGATTTTCAGCCTGTTGTTGGACTTCGGCATTTTGAGCGCTATAGTCTCTTGCGGGTTTGATGTGTAGGTCAGAAGCCTTTATCTTCATCTCTGGTGTCTTTTTCTTTTTCTCCAGCTCTTCCATGTCCTCTGCTTTCCCATCCTTCATCTCTCCTTCAAACCCATTGCTCTTTCTGGTGGTCTTCTCAGGGGGCATCACCACTGCGTGTTGATTTTCAGCCTGTTGTTGGACTTCTGCATTTTGAGCGCTATAGTCTCTTGCGGGTTTGGTGTGTAGGTCAGAAGCATTTATCTTCATCTCTGGTGACTTTTTCTTTTTCTTTTTCTCCAGCTCTTCCATGTCCTCTGCTTCCCCATCCTTCATCTCTCCTTCAAACCCATTGCTCTTTCTGGTGGTCTTCTCAGTGGGCATCATCACTGCGTGTTGATTTTCAGCCTGTTGTTGGACTTCGGCATTTTGAGCGCTATAGTCTCTTGCGGGTTTGATGTGTATGTCAGAAGCCTTTATCTTCATCTCTGGTGACTTTTTCTTTTTCTCCAGCTCTTCCATGTCCTTTGCTTTCCCATCCTTCATCTCTCCTTCAACCACTTGCTTTGTGTCTCTGTCCAAGGGAGTTTCTAGATGGTTAGCTCTTTGCCCTGTGTCTTTTTCCATTGTATTCATATCCAGCATTTTTGATGTCTCATGTTTTGTGGAGATCTTCATGAGCATTTTTTCCTGCTTTGTCTTTATTCTCAACTTTTCTCTCTCAATATCCATCTCCAGTTTTTTATATTTCTCCAGTGTCTTTCTGGCTTCCTCAATTTTTCGTCTCCTATTTTCCTGTGTCTTTTGTCTTTCCTTCTGTTTGTCAGGCACTGGAAGTATTTCTCTGAGCTTAGTAGCAGGGAGACACTGTGTGCCTGCCAAAGATGCAGAAACCGCAGCAGGTTTTGGAGCTGTTGTCAGACGCTGCTGGCCAACAGCCAAACATCTAGAAGATGGCAGGAGAACGTTCTTCACTGTTATGTCTGGAGCCTGAGTCGACAAGGTTGATGGAGGAGGAACTTGTGGCTCTTGAGCTTCCATAACCTCATCAGCCTTGAGGACTTTCTTCTCAGCAGAAAGCCTTTTTGGTGTCTGATTTACTGTGGAGAACTTCATAAGCACTTTCTCGTGCCTCGCCTTTGCTCTCATTTTTTCTGCCTCAATATCCATCATCAGTTTTTTACATTTGTACTCCCACGTCTTTTTGGCATCCTCAATTTTTTTTCTTATATTTTCTTGTGCCTTCTGTCTTCCCTTTTCAGTGTTGTCAATGTCTATCTGGGACTTGGTGTCCATGTGCTCATGTTCTGAGGACAGCTGCTGCCTGGCTGCCTCCATGAGCTCATCACACTCACGCCTCTGTATGACTCGCGTTTCTCTACTGAATTGCTTACTCTGCATGGAAAGAAGGGTTGATAATTAGTCAACATGTTGAGTCAGATACTACTGTATACAGTGAAAACCAATAAGACTCTATTTGGAATATCCAGCAACATTATTTTCTGATTCATTTTCCAGTGCATTTAATTCTAACAGCATGTGTACTTGTAAGCCTAATGTCAAGCCTAGCCCTAAAACCATAGGAATTTGTAATGCTAGCTGTAAGGTATGGGTAGATAATTATTTTTCGAAAAAATATTGCCACCTTTCACTATTTTTCATGAGGATACACTGTAACCGAGACCTTGAAATAACAAATAAATACATACATAAGTAAAAGTAAATATTAAATAAAATGTAAACTAAATAGCAATGTGTAGCAGTTTTTATAACTATAAAATAACAATACAATAGTAATACAAAATTAACAACAAAAGTAAATGCAGCTTACCATTGCTTTGCTGTAAACATCTCTGTTCAATCTGGGGTGTTTAGAATGCTACAGGCGCTACTATGACATCACCAGCTTTGGACCCATAGGCCTACTCCAGACCAGGGGTTCTGGAGTCATCACTATGAGCATGATGTCATAATGCTTGCTTCCAATGCTATCAAGACAATCTATGTACAAAATACAAAATACAATACAAATAGAAAGCCTTATATTGTCAAAATATAAAGTATAATTTTAAGCCTCCCTACGAGGCACACAGAGTCCTTGATAGATGAACACAGTCCTGCAAGTGTTAGTTCAGTATTGTGACAGCTTTGATGAAGACAACAAGGCACTTTCTTTGCACTCCCCCCCCCCCCTCTTTTTTTATTTTTATTTTTTAATCTTTTTGAGGACACAAAAAAAACCACAACAATTTTTATTCTTTATAGGCTTCAAACCTATAATAAGACGTAATAAACTAATCTTGAATCTTGAATCTTGAATCTTGCTGTGACCTGTACCAGAGGACACAGTGTGAGGAGATGGAAGCCAGGGTGCAAGGGGTCTTTGATGATAGTCCTGGCTTTTCACACTCTACCACACAACTTGTCACACTCTACCTCACTCTACTCATCATACACTGCAGTCCTCACCTCCATCCCTCCTGTCAGATTCCCATACTAACACTCAGCCCATAGTTGGGTGACCCCCTGTCCCATGCTATCCCATACCCTTTTCATGATCTCACCTGACCTGTAACACCTGCTGTACCACATATTCACTAAGTCGGAGTGGCATCACAATCACATATCTGATAACCTGTGCGGTGCTCGCTGAAAGTTTCCCCCCATGTGCTTTCAGCCATGAAATGTCACATGAAAAGTGTAAATAAAGCAGGAGTAATGCCAAAACATTGGAGTTTAACGATTCACCTCACCACGTTCTACAGCAAGAGACAAGTGGAATGTACAGGTGTGTTCAACATCTTAAAGAAACTCCCGCACACTGACCATTTAGCTGTTCTTTCTTTAATAAACGACGTTTCGGTACTAGACCTTCATCAGGCAATCCAACGGCGCCTACTCCGTGTTTCCCCCCACGTCAATATGGTGCAATGTTGACTTTAAATTCCCGGATGTCCAACTTAGTGACTACAGGCAGCACCTGCTCTGCCCAAGGCCCATTCTCCCCTCCTCTACCCAGGTGATCCATACCCAGCTTACATTACAGGTAACACCAGTCCCAGTCCAGTACTCACCCCAGTGCCTGGAGACCCGGGAGGGCCTGGTGGACCTGGAGGGCCTGGGTAGGTGGCAGCTGTGGATCAACAAGAATCATTAATCAATATATAAAAAAAATCATTAATGCAGTATCAGCAATATCAATAATGAATATCAACAAAGTAATGCAGCACTCTCAAAGTAGTGCCAGCCTACCGAAGCGGTAGCTTTCTGTTTGTATGTATTTTAACTTAAGGATTATGAAAGAGACAGAGAAAGAGAGAGAGAGAGAGAGAGAGAGAGAGAGAGAGACAGACAGACAGACAGAGAGAGAGAGAGAGAGAGAGAGAGAGAGAGAGAGAGAGAGAGAGAGAGAGACTTTTTGACTTTTAAAATCCCTTTATTGAACCAACCATGGCCCACACAACCACCACAACAACCCCACCTCCCACCCCACCCTACCCTACCCCGTTAAAACCACCCCTTACCAAAGAAACCTTAACCCACCACCCTCATTAGCTGTCCACGCCCCTTTATCCACACACCACTTCTTATCGAATAGTTCAAGGTTGTCAATAGCCTGGTAGTAGGCATGCTCCACAGTGATCCTGGACTCAACCAAGGCCTTGAACATTCCCACCCGGTCCCCCATACACCCCTCTTCCTCCAGTCTGTTATATTTCCAAATGCACAACTTCGCTTGCCCCATCAGAAAGTTCACCACTGTGCACATTAGTCCCATTTTCTTGGAGAGAGAGAGAGAGAGAGAGAGAGAGAGAGAGAGAGAGAGAGAGAGAGAGAGAGAGAGAGAGAGAGAGAGAGAGAGAGAGGCAGACAGATAGACAGACACAGAGAGAGTGTGAGGGAGTGTGACTCACTGTGTGAGGGTCGGGCCCCTGGTAGTCCAGGCCCTGGGGGTCCGGGTGGCCCGGGGGGTCCTGGGCGTCCGTATCCCGGCTGGCCTGGAGGACCCACTTGGCCTGGAGAACCCCTAACGGACTCGCCCCTCGGACCCTGGAGAAAAATAAACAGCAATGCCTTGAAAACACAGCAGGAGACTTCTGAAGGCACTATGATGGAGATGGCAGCCTGAGTTTGTAACTTCAGTGGAGAGCTTTAAATAAAAAAATCAAACTCTTTATGCTTTAGCTAAATAACGCTCATACTGCTCAAAGGAAGTAAACGTGATGTCTCTTAGAAATGGATGGTCCAGCAATACCCCAGTAGCGGGTGTTGTACCCTCCACCTGCCAGTCACTCTTAGTGTGCGTGCGTGCGTGCGTGCGTGCGTGCGTGCGTGCGTGCGTGCGTGCGTGCGTGCGTGCGTGCGTGTGTGTGTGGTGCATGCAGTGCTTACCTGGGGTCCAGGTGGGCCTGGTGGCCCAGCGATGCCTCCGTATCGGGGGTCGTAATACCCGCCGCCGCCACCACCACCTGGCTCTCCCTTCTCCCCCTTCATGCCAGTGTCCCCACGCTCGCCTCTCAGCTCATTCTGGAAAACACACGCAACACACACACACACACAGTCATATAATTTGAAAAGCAAATTTAAAGCATATTCTAAATAATGAATAACAATATCGATGAAGTTATTATAAAAAGTACAATTCCAATACCCTGAAAGCATTGAAGTCAAATCCTGGGCCACCTGCAGACATAAACCACAGTTAATCCACATGCACGTCAAATCAAGAAGCGACATGCCGATGACAGCATTATTTTGTAGCTGAGCTCTAAAGTATAGGTAGGGGTGTGGTGGCCTTTACCTGAGATGCCAGGGATGCCAGGCGCTCCTCTATCTCCCTTGTCTCCTTTCAGAGCTGCAGAGTTCACAGAGAGATGTATAAAAGTCAATGCAGCAATGCAGGAGTTGACCATTTTACATTACATGTAATTTCTTCACTCACTACTATACTTTTATTTTTTGTGAAACACTTTGAAAAACAGCATGGAATGCACTATATTAATAAAATTGCCTTGCATTGCCTCACTAATTCAATATGTTTAATGGTTCACTACATAGTACTAGCCAAGCTCTCACCACACTGAGCTTCCGCACAGCTCTGTGAGAAGTGGGCCTATTGGCATCTTTAAAATGGACCTTTACATGCCCCTAATATGGTCCTATTGGATTTGAGAAGCTTCCTGAACAGGAAAGGATTATTGTTTCAAGAAGAAATGCAGCTTGCATCGAAGGGTCTACCACACTCATTTTTGAAGGAATTTGTTGGTGGCGGGGACGGACAAATGGAACCCAAATTTGGAAACAAATCCAATGCGCCCTCTCCCAGTGGAGGTCACAAAACTGTGTGTAACTACAGGTCTGGTGAGAGTCGGGCAAATATAGTATGTTGGTCAATACACAGACTGTGAGTTAGATTGATTCAGCCCCCTACAAAATTCCACACAGTGACCATTTCACAGTAACTTCATTCACAATGTTTCAGTCTTAGACCTTAATCAGGGAAGTTTTCAGTGTGTGGGTGTTCTATATTTTCTCTCATCGGTGACCTATTGGGCTATCTGCAATGCAGCTGCCCGGTGAGGTGTGCTATAATAAATCCCAAGTTACTCCCTCCAAAGTGTACTAAAAACTTAATGTGTTATATGTCATACAACTCCTTAATAATGTTGCTGTCTTACCTGGCAAATACCTGGATGGATCTCCATGCTGCTGCAAAAATAAATGACATCAACCATTAGATGAGGAACAGTTATTGATATAGTATATGCAGAGTAGAATAGTATAGTACAGTATAGTATAATATAGTATAGTATAGTATAGTATAGTATAGTATAGTATAGTATAGTATAGTATAGTATATTTCAGTACAGTACAATACTGTATATCATAGTAGAACCATTTATAATTATACTGAAACCAAATCAAGCCAATTGTGCTGCTGTAAAACCTAAGGGCAGAAATGACTCACAGAGAAGCCGTCTAATGGGAGCACAGCTCCAGCGGGTCCAGGTGGGCCTGGGGGTCCGGGCGGTCCGGGTAGACCCTACAAGGGGGAGGAGGGAACAGGTGAGATAGGTGAGCACCACCATTAGTACCACACAGCATCAATGTCACACTGATATTAGCATTGGGAGGTGATATGTGCATTGGCATATTAACTTGAGTTTAGTCAGAGGTTGTTTTTTTCACTCCGCTACAACTACAAAACACATGAATCACACGACATAAAGGAGGTTAAGGCACTTTGTACCACTTTTAGAAACTGCCGCGTTTTCTTCTGCTGTGCAGTCCCCAGGCAAATAGGAAAATGAAACAAACAAACCGCGTTGATATTATTTTAGTCAAGTGAATACAGTTCCTCTCTAATAATCAGAGGGAGAGAGAGAGAGAGAGAGAGAGAGAGAGAAAGAAAGAGAGAGAGAGAGAAAGAGAGAGAAAGCCTCACCGGGAATCCTCCTCCGTATGAGCCTCCGCCATATCCTCCTCCGTAGCTTCCACCACCTGAGTCTCCCTTCTCTCCCTTCAGCCCATTCATACCCGGACGCCCCTGAAACACACATCATACACAGACAGACGCACATGCACGCGTGCACACACACACTCATTATGCACTCACACCTGCATATTACACACCAACACACTAACATGACATGACTGACACACATTAAGTCATTTGGAAACACTAAATACAAATGTGAGTCTTCGATTTACTAAGATGCACTGTATATCTCCTAATGCTATGACTGTCATGTATTCAGATCACTGCACATCAGAAATGATTATATTTCTCACAAATTACGCAAAAGGGTGCTTTTTAGGGCTGAGCACTTTAATCAGTATCCATGTGGTTGCTGCTTAACTTGCTTAACTCCAGTGTCTTGGAAACCTACGGTACAAAGGCAAAACCTGCTGTACAATTGGAGGGAAAACACTTACCGGCCTTCCTGGCATCCCCATCTCTCCCTTCTCTCCTGGATATCCAGGTGAGCCCTAAACACACACACATACACACGCACGCACACACACAACAACAACAACACAATAAATAACAAGAGCAATCAGAGATGCCCAATGCTAGATGCACGTCTGTCATGTTGTGTGTTTGGCGCTACCCGCAGTCGAGTCGACCTGCGGGTGAACACACAACAACAGACAAACAGACAAACATTATTGCAATACCTGGCCCAACCCACTCAGGGGGGCAATGATAGTGATAGTAGCAGTCAAATGACTATATTATACTGTAGCAAAAACTAGGCCATTTTTACACCAACAAGATTTACGTATCAATGTGAATGTATGAATATATGTATTTACTGACTATTGCTAGTCATATTAATATCAGGGTGGCATGATTCCTTCATCAGCCTTTTAACAGTGATATTATGTTTTTTTCTGGGTAGCATAACAACTTCTTGATATTGCAGTGATATTACAGGACATATTCATTGTTGCAACTACTTACGTGAGGTCCTACAGGGCCCATGGGTCCTGGCTCACCCTGGAAACAGCACAGGGACAAGAACATGAAATTAGTCAATTTTTGTTCAGCACATATTGCGACCATCTGCTGCACTAAGAGGCTTCAGTAACCCAGAGCCATGTATTGCAGTGATGTTCATCAATTCAGGTGATGATGAAATAGTAGTCTAGTCCACTTACGGCCTGTCCAGTTACGCCCAGGTACAGAGGGCTGCCATCCGCTGCCAGGATCACACCAGGCTCACCTTTCTGGCCCTGAGAAGCACCACATCAACAAAGTCATATGGTAAGAACATTCACTGACTCTGAAAATCGCTGACTCTGTCACTGTCTGTCTGTCTGTCTTTCTCATTTAGGCCTACAGTAACATGCATACGTGTATGTTTTTATGAACGTAGTTCCGGAGACTGCAGAGTGATTGACAGCTCTCATGATCTGCTTTTGCCTTCGCAGAGTTTCAATATCTCCTACTGCTTTCACATGTCCTGCACGCAGGCTTCTTAAATTGTCCAACCACCTCCCTCTACTCCTCCATTTCACTTGAGCACCCAGCTACAATCCTTTTATACACATAGGGGTTGCAAGCAGATCTCAACCTGCATGACCTCCACTTAGGCATCCTAGGACCATGGTCAGCTCTCACATGCCAAACATGGTTAATGTACAACACCAAGTAATCAAGGGCAAGCTAGTGAAAACATGTACATTATGGGTGCATTCCAATATTCAGACTCTCATTGTGGCCTCGCCCCGCCTCCTTGGAAAAAACAATTCAGTTTCCCAGCTGTCAGCCTAGCCACAACAACTTTTGGGGGGACTGTTTTTCATTCACCATCACGCTTGCAAATGAGAAAATGACATTAGAATTGTGCTTTTGCAAGATATTGATATTGATGTTGAGGTCACAAGGAGGCAAGTGAGCAAGGGAGGATGGAAGTCCACATATTGGAAGCCACCCTATGACTCCAACGTATACTCCTGTAAGAATGGTGAGAGCATGTCTCACCTTAGCAGGCTCCCCCGGCTGTCCTCTCTCTCCGCGGTCACCTTTAGGTCCCATTGGGCCCTGAGACAGATTGGAACACATACATGTGACATTGCAAAGGCATGCATACCTTATTTTCAAAATAATCTTGCAGGTGCCAGTCAAAAACAGCTTCATGACCAGTGTTTGAATTTGGCATTGTTCTTACCGGGAATCCTGCTCGACCAGGAATACCAGGCTGCCCCTAGAGAATGGTGACAAAGGCAAAAGGAGGCCATTTATGTTGAGGCATGCGTATTACTAGGCATTGATAGACAACCATCTTTCCATCAATACATCCATGCATTTATCCATTCATCTATCAATCCATGCATCCATCCAATCATCCATCAGTCTATCAATCCAGCAATCCCTCAATTCCATCCATCCATCCATCCATACATCCATTTATTGTGTCTTACCGGTGAGCCTGGGATTCCAAGAGCACCCGTTTGCTGAAATATGCAAAATATCAGAAAATGAAAACATGCAGAGTACTGTAGAGTGTGTTGAGTACTGCTGTGTGTGTGTGTGTGCGTGTGTGCGTGTGTGTGTGTGTGTGTGTGTGTGTGTGTGTGTGTGTGTGTGTGTGTGTGTGTGTGTGTGTGTGTGTGTGTGTGTGTGTGTGTGTGTGTGTGTGTGTGTGTGTGTTTGTGTGCATGTGTGAGCATACGTCTCCGTTCTGGAAGATGATCTGTCCCGGGGCTCCTGGGGGCCCTGGTGGTCCTGGTGGGCCCCCATCTCTTCCTGGTTCCCCCTACAGGACGCACACACACACATTGCAGTTCAACCAGACACACAATATACAGATCTATTCAAATACACATCATTATTTGAAACTGCAGTATAAAACAAAAATATAACAAAACAATCATGCCAATAAGTACAAAAGTAAAGATAATGGACAATAGAAGACAAACCCATACATTGCATACAGTCCATTCAAACCCATTGACTCAGTTCAGCACTCACCCTCTCTCCCCTGAAGCCTCTCTCGCCTTTATCGCCCTGTAGAGATGGAAGAGGTACATTTATGACAATGCATAGTCAAAAATAAGAAAAATATAGATTACATATTGTAAAAAACGTGGCACTATGGTGAACGAACAAGCTGAACGAACGATTTGTCTAGAGACCAACTAACTCGAATTATAGTGTATATTGGCTTGGGCATTAACATTATCAAAGCATGTCTACTCAAAAGATTAAAGACAATTCATGGGTTTGTAGAGAAAACAGAATGCAGACTACTTATGTTCTTATTTCTGCTTTGCTGTGTTTATAGTTGCCCTGGCAACGTCCATGATGGAATGTGACGTAGAAGCGTGCTGCTGGATTTCTGGGTATAATGGGTACAACGTGTTTTAATAAGCAGCACTTTGCATGATTTACGTCTGTATAGAGTTGGTTCTCTCCCACAAACTCATGTGAATTCTTTGACATGTCTACACTATTATTAGCATTGTTGTTGTTTGTCCTCACCGGTCTTCCGGGGAAGCCGTCCATTCCTGGGAAGCCATCCTGTCCACGAGGCCCCTCACTGCCCTTTTGACCGGCGAGACCCGGAAACCCAGCCCTGCCCTGTACAGACACCAGGAATACACACGCACGCATGCACGCATGCACACGCACACACATACACACACACACACACCACACAGACACACCACGTACAGACACCCCAGGATGTATACACACAGAGTCAGAGGTGAAGAGTCTCTTGCTAAAAAGGCAAATCAGCTGGACAAGAGTATAGAAACAGTCCACCTGATTTCAGGACATTGCTTATCAATAGTTAAACCCTAGTAAAACATGACAATACGTGTACATAGGATTTTGTCTCTATGTTTTTGCAATGTCTAGTTTGACACTATATCTATAGTGAACGTATAGTATACCAATTAAAACATCATATGTACTTGCAAAGCACTTTAAAATGAATGTAAAATTCACAAGAGTGCAAAACAGCTATTTAATTCCGTCTAGCGATCACTTGTGGCTTGATGCAAATAGTACCATTTACTTTCAGTGATTGTGCTTGGCTATGCTAATAATGTCACTCTAAGTAGCCTACTGAGCACACTGAAAAGATAATGAGCACTTTCATGTGTAATACTTGGATATAGTGCAAATATGTGCACGTTGAAAAAAGGGTGGACTGTTTCTTTAAAACTCCAAATAGAAGCCCAGTTGCTTACAATTAAACTATTCAACAATCATGACCTGAATGAACCTTCACAACCTTTTGCTACACAATTTATGCAAAAAAACACAAGATACACACATTTGTGAGACAAATGGATAAATCGGTGCACTGTGTTGCTAAACAATTCTGCCCTATGCTAAGCAAAAAGGCAGTAAGTACATTACTGTTGTTGAAAACAAATGATCATGATTTTAATGACATATACCTTACAGTATATCAAACTATTAAGTTAAAGCGTTATTGATCTGCAAAGAATGGTGCAATATAGTGCAACAAAACAGCCTCATGTCAATAATCTTCCTGATAGCAAAAGGATGTTGAATCGACGGCATTGGGCATTAATTCATGTTGATTCGTCAATAGTTGGTACCGATTTAACACCCCTTTGCGATCAGAGCTGTCTGAAACTACTGAATCTGGACAACCGAATAATTGTAAAGTCATTTTACTCAGTTCAGAGCTATGCACAGTATCTGCCCTTTCGCTTTGTAGGGCAGAATTGCTTCTGTACAGGTGATATAAATAATTTTCTACAAATAAGGATGTTTTGTTCCCTGGTTCTTACCGGCAGTCCTGGCATGCCTTGTGGTCCCTGGGAAGATCAGATGAGAGGGGGGAAAAATCCTTATTCTTTATTTGTTACAATACTTTGCATATAATGACTCTCTCTCTCTCTCTCTCACACACACACACACACACACACTCACACACACACACACACACACACACACACACACACACACACACACACACACACACACACACACACACACACACACACACACACACACACACACACACACACACACACACGTGCACATCTGTGTGTGCGATGTGGTGGAAAGGTTATGATGATGTCATAAGCGTAGAGAGGGGTGTTTGTGGGTGTGTGCATGTGTGTGTGTGTGTGTATGGATGTGGGTCCATGGATGTGGGTGCGTGTGCACATGTGTACGTGTGTGTGTGTGTGTGTGTGTGTGTGTGTGTGTGTGTGTGTGTGTGTGTGTGTGTGTGTGTGTGTGTGTGTGTGTGTGTGTGTGTGTGTGTGTGTGAGTGTGTGTGTGTGTGATGAAGAGGAGGGGTTATGACGTCAGTAGCGATGGCAGTTCCTCACCTCTGGTCCTGGTATGCCAGGAGGTCCAGGAGGGCCTTGAATCACGGTCACCTCTGTGCCATTATACTCCTGTGGCACAGGTAGACAGAAGCATGCAAGGGGCATGAACAGATGACAGATGTTCAGGACACTGTTATGTACCACAATGGACAATGGAAAACATACGTATGGAGATTTTTCCTAAAGTGAATGGCATCATCAGTTGTGAAGATACAAAATATAAAAGCTAACTGTGTGTGTGCGCATGTGTGTGTGACCATTTGTGTCTACCACATTCACATAGCTTTGTGTATCTCCCCAGCATGATTCCACATACACATAGCTATGTTACTTGACGCGGAAATGTGGTGTGAGTCATGCTCCATAGAAGGGGACTCACCACGGTGACCTGCCCAGGAGGGCCAGGTGGTCCCTGGGGGCCAGCTGGACCCTGGGGCCCCATAGGTCCTGGAAGTCCTGGAGCCCCAGCCACCCCACGGTCACCTGGCTTAGCCTGAGGTGGGTGGGAAGCAGGATAAAGACACATTAACCTGTAAATTCCTGAGGACATTTTACAACAGTACAGTACAGTAGGTGGACATTGAGTTTGAACGTTTTCACTCTGGAATTTCATGGGAATCAATTTTTTCCCCCGCACGTAAACCCTTGCAGGTTATTTAGCAGGCAGCTGTGTAAGAAGCGGCAATGTACCCACAGAACTACCAGTAGGCACATGTTTTGTTTGTCACAAGTTCACATTCATGTATATTGTGCTAATTTGTTGTACCCCACAGCCATTTATCCTGGGGTCCAATTTTCATGAAAAATCTTTACAAAATTACATACAAAGATTGAGTGAGCTGATCATTCTTCATGCCCCAACCACTGTATACTGTATGGCACGTATTGTACTGACAACATCCAACAAATAACTGACCCACTGACCGTATATTAGTGTACAATGTACAGTCATTGGAATGATTAAATACTGACAGTCACACACAATGCTTCATGGGAGGCAGCCAAAGTAAAGTTTAAAATTTGCCAAATTCGCAAAAACATGCAGGAGTGAAGTTTAGAGTCATCCCTTTTGTGGGAGCTTAACAACTTTAGAACATAACAAATCTTAGAACAGTTATGACTACGGTGATTTCAGAATGGCAACACTCATAGCCATAGGAAAGCATGGGCTAACATGCTTCTTCTAGAATACTGTGGTGTTCTTATAAGTTCCATCTCCCACATGTATCTGACCAAATCTCACTCTTTGCCTAATATTAATCTGATCAATTATCAAGAAGTATTTCATATCTCATATCATGGTGGACAGAAGGTGCAATGGTGTAGAAATCAGCGATGGGCAAAATAGATTCATTAGGTACAATCCAGGGCCAAATGTTCCAAATGACTTGGTTTTACCTGTTCAATTCAGCCAGGTGATTGGCTGGTTGAAGGATCACCTGCTTGAATTTAGACCAGTAAGGTCATCAACAAGGTCATCTGGAAGATGTGTCCTAGATTGTTACTAATGCATACCATTTTGCCCTTCACTGGAAATAATACCGTAAATGATGCAATGACATTACGTAGGCCTACAGTATGCATTCTGTGTGGATTGGTTTCTCATGAACAGTCAAATGTGTTAGATGTTTATCACTGGCACACATGCGTAGGACAGTCACACACAGCACGTCATGTCAAGGTAAGTGAGCAATGGACATGGGGGTAAATCGGGATGCTGTGGTAATGGGGAAGATCACAGGGTGCAGATCACTCGGGTTAATGAGGATGCTGAAGACGTCATGGTGAGGAAGAGTCAAAGGGTGTAAATCACACGCGGGCACAAGTGCACACACACACACACGTGTGGAGGCATGCGCATAAACACGCGCACACACACACACACTCGCAGCTAGACCCTGGATACCTGTGTTTCTGCTGAGGATGCCAGGAAAGGCAGCCAATTGGAGAAAAAAGAGGAACCATA
>NC_085868.1:5200395-5210395 GCF_034702125.1 Engraulis encrasicolus
AAAAGACACAGTCATAATCACTATTTTTGACTAAGGTTTTATGGTTATGAAAAAATTACATTGTTTGGGCTATCTCTACCATAAATGAATGTCACTTAATGACAACAATTTATGACATGGACATAATGTTTATGACATGTCCATGGCAGTGTTATGACACTGTTACGTCATGTATATGGTGCTAATGTCAAGTTAAGTTTATACCCTGGGCTGTACTCACTGGTTGCCCGTCCCGTCCTGGTGACCCTGCTGGCCCTGTGGGCCCGCGTGGTCCTGGCGGCCCCTGGGGGCCCTCCACCCTGGTTATCTTCTTCCCGTCCCCAGCGTCCACTATTTCTACTCGGGGACCCTGAGGGCCGGGGGGGCCTGGCGGGCCTGGAGGTCCCTGATCGCCCTTCACGCCAGGAGAGCCAACACCTTTACTACCCTATGATGGGCGTGAGGTGGAGAGCAATAGAATAGAATAGTAAATAATAGAATAGAATAGAATAGAATAGAATAGAATAGAATAGAATAGAATAGAATAGAATAGAATAGAATAGAATAGAGAGCATAAATTGTAATTACACACAGTACAATAAGAGTCAGGGTGCACAAAAAATATTATAAAAGTACATCAGTATTTCTAGAAAAACTACAATTGAAGGATGCCCGTGTCAGGCCCTGTAGTGCTCACGGTCGAAGACCATAGAATCAGGACAAATTGGACTACTTCTCATCAGCCCAATTTTCACCGCCATGAACAACCCTACCTGTGCTGTACCAGTGCTTTGTTGGGCTAGTGGCCCAGACCCACACCTTCCATTGGTGGTTCCTCACTTGGCTTGATTGATTTCATGTTATTCAGTTATTTCATGCAAACAACCAATAATCAGCCAATGATGAAAAACACCATCTTTTACCAACTTGGAGTTAGATAGCTTCCAAAGATTCTTTGACATACAGCAGGGCCCCATCCCCTATTATCACCTGGCCCCTGGAGGTGAGAAAGCAACTAGCTATTAAATGGCTTTGGAAATTGACTAGACCCTGACATGGGATGACCACAGCGCTCAGCATGCTATTAAAAGTTCGGACTCTGAGGATGACACAGATGTAGGTATATGTAGCAGAGGCCAACTAGCAGAGTGTGGCATGGAATGATAGTAAACCTCCCTCCCAAAGCCTCATACAATATCCGTAGAGCTGAGCTACTGGACTGGTCTTTTAGCTCAGCGGGATTGGGCTGATTAACTGATTGGGCTGATTGACTGGTAGGTGCCGAATTCGAGCCCTGAGAGGTGGACTGCACAGGAACACCTCAGTTACATAAAGAATACCCTATTGCCAACATTGTATCTATTTATGGTGTACTATATTCCCTATACTGTGTACATTGAGAGTTCATACCTTTAGACCTTTCTCTCCCTTCGTTCCCTGTGGAGAAATGAAACAGACCTTAAACAAGCATTACGAAGTGTATGGTTTCCATGTGTTACAACAGTCATAAAACTGTGAAAAAGTGTCATTTATAACATGTGTAAATCAAAATGATGTAAAATGTAGGGTATTGTCCCCATGTGTGTTATAGCTGTTATAAAACTGTGAAAAGTGTTGTTTATATAATATGTAAATCAAAATGATGTAAAATGATTGCATTGGAGCACCTTCTCTCCAGGGCCATAGCGGTCAGGACCCTCCCCAGAACCCAAGTCCCCAGAACCCTCACTGTCTCCTGGATCTCCTTTACGATCTGCAGAGAGACACAGAGAGAGAACAGACAGTCTGTGAGTGTATGTCTGTGTATGTCTGTGTGTGTGTGTGTGTGTGTGTGTGTGTGTGTGTGTGTGTGTGTGTGTGTGTGTGTGTGTGTGTGTGTGTGTGTGTGTGTGTGCGTGCGTGCGTGCGTGCGTGCGTGCGTGTGTGCGTGTGTGTGATGTGAAATACACGGTAAAACAGATGGTATGTTGAAGACAAAAATGTTGCTGAGTTCAGGGCTTGTAGTAACTTAGTATAGACACTAGAGGGAACTACCTCCTCCTGTTACCACGCAGTGTACCACACAGCCGTGTGTTACATCAAAGCTGCATCAGCCAGGAACCTCCACTGCACACTACCGACAGTTTCATTCGATACATTGGTCCTCTCTTTTCATCCGAAGGAAAATCCAAGCACTTTCATCGCTAAAGCCCCAATGGGTAAACTATACATTATAATTTGCTTTTTTTTTTTCAAAATAGTGTTTACAGGACGAGGTACATATTCCACAAACGAGAACTGAATCATATGCACCAACAGTTTGGAATAAACTGCAACTGCAAAGGTCTCCGTGGCAGAACACTTATTGTAGCTCAACGGGACCACTTCCTGGTTAAAAAAAGAAAGTTCTCTGCCTAAAAAAGGATTTCAGGTGTGCGAAATGTTCCTTCTAAAACTTCAATCAGCCTTTGTCCTACACATTAATATGGTATGTGCTCCCTTCTCAGCACACTGGTAGGCTATATTGGGCTTTGATAACTACACTTGGCCTGTAGTCCTGTAAGGTTTTACATACTTCTGTCCTCATTGGCAGTGTCCAGAGAACCCTTGGAGGGAACACTAGAGATTGGAGGCTGAGGCAGGAATGGCACATCTGGGTCCTACAAGACAATAAAAAATATATTATATACATAATAATATAATATAATAAAATATAATATAATATAATATAATATAATATAATATAATATAATATCCCATATATTTTTACTAACTTGATTTCGTTATTTGGATAATGTTGGGATTGTTTGCATAATAACTTTGACTAAAATATTTTACTGAAACAAAATACCTTATCCTTGGGCGACGTTGTTGAACTGTCATCATCTGTACCCATGCCATCTCCACTTCCACTTCCAGATGTCTGAGAGGGAGAGAGAGAAAAGAAGTAGGGCAAGGAATTATTAATAATTTATTATTTGTTATATATTTAAGAAAGTAAAATCACATGATCCTCTCACCATCTTAGTAACATACATAATAGCTAATAGCATAATAGCAGTTGGATCATTTTGCCAGAGATTCTAAGAGTATATATGTATTTACTTATATATTCTTGTGCAGTCTCTGCTTTTGCTGCCCAGGGACTAAGTGAAATAATAACAAACACCGCCCCCTGCTGGTGGTCTATATGAGCTGCATGGTGGTAAGCAGTGATGAGAGCACAGTAACTCACATCGTCGTCATCATCATCGTCAGGTGTCCAGCACTGTTTCTCTGCAGCATGTGGGTCACCGCTGATGGTTAGCTGGGACATATGACCCTGAAAGAACACACACAAACACGTGCACAAGCAGTCAGAGAAAAGAGCAAACACGCAAACACATTCAGACATAGACAAGAAAACGGACACACAAACACATACACAAGCAGTCAGATACAATAGCACACCTACACGTGCCCACACACATGCAATCCCCCCCTCCCCACTCACCCACCAACACACACACACACACACACACACACACACACACACACACACACACACACACACACACACACACACACACACACACACACACACACACACACACACACACACACACACACACAAACACACACACACACACACACACACACACACACACACACACACACACACACACACACACACACACACACACAGACAAGACAGATAGAGTTTGTGTGTGTTCGGATGTCTCTGCGTGTGCCTGTGTGTGTGTCTGTGTGACATTATATTGGACAATGGTTGTATGTTTGTAGACAAAGCCATCCTTTTAGTCATCTTTCTCTTGTAGTGTCCCATGCCCAAAATACTAAGACCAAACTAGCAGAACCACAAACTCAGAATAAAGCTTTTTCCATCCCCAAAAATCAGGGGGATTCCCAATCTCATCTCCCATCCCTGAGGTCCTGGGGGCTATGGGAGCCTGAGCAGAGCAGTGGTGCATTTAGCGCTTTGGGCGTCCCAAGGCGAATTAAGCTATGTGGGGACCCTTCAAATCAAGGAAAGGGGAGTGGGTAACTGTAGCTAGGGGCATCTGCAGTTCAGATAAGTTGAAGGGGGGGGGGGGGGGGGGGGGGGGGGGGGGGGGGGGGGGTTGGGGGGGGGGGGGGGGCTGGGGGGGTGTAGGTAGAGAGGCTCTTCTATGCTGCTATCCTTGTGGTGTTGTGTGGTAGGTGTCTTGAGGGCAGTTGGGGCCTTGGATTTGGGGCTGCCGGGTAAGGGGGCGGGGGGACGGGGGTTCCCTATCTCCCATCCCGGGAGAAGGGGGCGGTTGGTCTTGGAGAGGTGCAGGGGGCTATAGGGGTCTTGGGTTTGGGGCTGAGTAAGCTGGAAAAAGGAAGAAGGGGTGTGTGTGTGTGTGTGTGTGTGTGAAGAGAGTCTTGCATCCAGGAAGGGGACTTGGGGTACTCGAGTGTTGGGGGATTGGGGGAGGGGGCAGAGGGTGAATTGGTGTTCAATTGGGGATTCCGTAATTCCCATCCTGGAAGTGGCCATGGGATGAGTGTGTGTGTGTGTGTGTGTGTGTGTTTGTGTGTGTGTGTGTGTGTGTGTGTGTGTGTGTGTGTGTGTGTGTGTGTGTGTGTGTGTGTGTGTGTGTGTGTGTGTGTGTGTGTGTGTGTGTGTGTGTGTGTGTGTGTGTGAGTATGGGATGCTTTGTGGGCGTATTGACCCTGTGGTCTCTGGTCTCTGAGAACAAGAGAGGCCTCACTATGGGGACTACAACTGAGTGATGAGCCTGTCAGATGCCCTTTTACAAAACACACACATGCACGCACACATACATGCACACACACAGCCTGACATGACTGTAACCAGTACACACACACACACACACACACACGCACTTACACGCACGCACGCACGCACACATTCTCTCTCTCTCTCTCTCTCTCTCTCTCTCTCTCTCTCTCTCTCTCACACACACACACACACACACACACACACACACACACACACACACACACACACACACACACACACACACACACACACACACACACACACACACACACACACACACACACACACACACACACACACACACACACAACACACACACACACACACACAGCCACACACACACACACACACACACACAGCCACACACACACACACACACACACACACACACACACACACACACACACACACACACACACACACACACACACACACACACACACACACACATACACACACACACACACACACAGACCGTAATTGGGTTTCTGAATGTGACAATGGCTGCTGTGTGAGCAGCCAGACCGAGTGTGTTGGCTTCTCTTTGTGAGGGGTGTTGGATTACCACGTAGAGGTCCAGTTGTGGAGCAGCTGTTGCACCCTCTCAGACTTTTTCTCTGTCAGTATTTTGGTGAGAAGAAAGAGGTTGGAATTTTGTGTGCATGTGCGAGTGCATGTGTCTGAAGCAACTGTGCTCTTGCTCTTCTTTTCCCTTCTTCGCTACGTTTAAACTTTGACTTCATTGTATCTCTGACAGTCCTGCAATCCTGATTGGATCGGCTGCACGGTAGTTTGGGAGCAGGGTGAACCTGAATATCCTACAGACCCTTGTGTTAGCTCACAAAGCTGAGTGGAAAAAGGAATGTTAAATGTTGACTTAGACCCTTCCCTAACCCTAACCGTCAGTGAAGTTATGCTGCCGCAAGGGGGCACATTGAGTCACACGTCACTTTTTTATGCCAAGGGCATACCTTTGACGTTTAAGGTGGGGTTGCAGCTTAACCATTTTAAGAAAATGTACCATTATGACATCACGTTGGGGGTTCCGCAGGCTCATAGGAGTCTATGTAGAACCTTAGAATCCTGGGGGAGTTCCCCCAACGTGATGTCATACCTGCAACCCCACCGTTAAAAACTGTGTGTGTGTGTCTGTGTGTGTGTGTCTCTGTGTGTGTGTGTGAGTGTGTTTAGTACTGTATATACCTCAAACTTGTCGGGGTCCTGTGGCGTTCCCTGGCCCACCATGATGGCGGCTCCCGGCTCCACCAGCGTGCTGCGGCTACTACGGGTGAACTTGAAGAACCAGCTCCCCTTGTCACAGTTGTGGAAGAAGGTGATCTTGTTACCGCTCACTGAGATGGCAAAGCGCGTCCATACGTTGTTCTGCAGCGGCAACGAGAATTCGGCCACGGGCGTGTAACCTTTGACATACAGTACATTACGTTACATAACATGTAGCAGACACTTGTATCCTGAGGACTGATACAAATATATAAATTACTTTGAAATACAAAGGCAAAGTGCAGTAACAACATATTTTGGCTCAATTGAGTGGTCTTCAGAACTCCTCCTTTATCTTTCTGACACAGCCTTATGGTCTAATTGTGTCCCGTTTTACAGATATTGCCATGTCAAACTTGCAATATCTGCAATACCCAACTTAAAACAAAAAATCGAAGGAGTCTTTCTCAGTTTCAAAGTTGATGTAGTTCCTGCACTTTGCAATTGTAGGGCAGATGACATCACCCGAGGATTACTAAGCATAGGTAACATTATGTTACTGTACATTTCTTTACATAACATAACATTGAACCACCTGAGGATCAATAAAACTGTTCACTGTTACTTTAAATTGCATAACTGTAGATAACATTACATTACACCACCTGAGGATTGCTTAACATGATATTGCGTTACCGCAGAAATACACCAGCGGCGATCTGAGCGAGTCGCGCGACGGAAGTAATTGACTTTGTATTGAGTCGAGAGACAAAAGAGATTCTGGAGACTAGAGCGATTTGCGCGACGAGCGCGACAATTTGAAGTTGAAATCTTTTCAACTTTCTATGACGCGGTTCGGCGACACGCCGCGACAGCCAATGACTGTATAGAGGTCAGTGACCACAGCCAATGGGAATGCTTGAATGCTTTGCCTCGTGCCTGTACGGACATACTCTAGTCTCCTCAATCTCTCGTATCGCTTGCTGCTACACTCTGTCGCTTGAATCGCGTCGCCGCTGGTGTATCTCTGCGGTTACAGTACTGTAAGGGTGGTCCAAGAGACTGGATGACAGCACCCTGAAGGGGGCACCATCACTTTGACATGACACTACTGCCGTTTCCCAATGTCTAGAGTGTGTCCTTCGAAGTGTGTCAGTCTTCATAATGATGCCCAGTGATTGGATACTCTTTGGTGAACTCTACGGAGTATCCAATCACTGGGCATGACCAGGCTCATACACTTGACATTGGGAAATAGTGATCGTTACATTTAGGTTATGAAAGGGGAGTGGGGAGAGCATCCTTGTCTGTTTGACTGACGTTTGCTCTTGGCGTCGGCGAAGTAGAACTCGACCTGGCGGCCCGTCTTCCCCATGCCCAGCTTGACGGCCAGCTGGTTGCGCAGCTGGGCCTTGTCGGTGATGACCAGCAGGTTGCCCGTGTCGTTGATGGGCATGATGCGGAAGAGGAGCGAGAAGCTCTGGGGGAACGGCCCGTCCAGCAGGCCCATCGCCAGCCGGGACACGGAAGACCTGCGCGTGAAGACGAACGCCGGGTTGATGTCGGGATCCGTGCTCAGGTCTACCTGTAGGTAGGTAAGAAGGTAGAAATATAAGGTAGAAATATAATGTGATGTAATATAAGTCATAGTATAAACCTTATTTTATGTTGATACATTGGGGCAAAATGTTTCAACTCTTTGGTTGGTGCTTACTTTTACAAGGTTTCCTACACAAATGCAGTTCGATGTACTTAACAATTATATAAAACAATCCATGTGCTTTAAAATCAATGTGCTTTACAGTTATATAAAACAAATAAAGCACCTGTGACGCCTCGCGGTTGTCGATTATCTCCTCGAGACGGACGTCCACTGAAGGGCGGTAGGGGAGGGGGGAAACACACACATACACACACACACACAGGCAAAGACACACACACACACACACACACACACACACACACACACACACACGCATGAACGCACACGCGCACACACACACACACACACACACACACAGAGTGCACAGAGACATATACATGCATGCGCGCATGCATGAACACACACACACACACACACACACACATATACATGCTATGCAATGCATAGACACACACACACACACACACACACACACACACACACACACACACACACACACACACACAGATACAGTTAATCAGCTGTCACACACAATTTAATTCTCTGGCTCTACATTGACTTCTAAACACACATCGAAAGAATTTTGCTTTACAACTATGGATGTACGTAAAATGTAGCTTGTAATATAATATAATTCTAACACAAATAGTGTAAACACATAAAAGCACATACAGATCATAACAAGGTGATCAGCTCGACCCCGTCATTCATGACAACAGCACAAGGGGGCATATCAGTTAAGCATTGGATTACGGGTTTTAATGTCTGAGTGCTCGCCGCCATTCATATTGGACCTGTGGTCTGTGTGTTACAATGGTGCATGTGTGCAGCCTGGTCAGTTAAATCAGCTTGTTTATTAGTGTTTATCTTTTCAAAGTGAAGCAAAGACATCTTAGACACAGTGTGTGTGTGTGTGTGTGTGTGTGTGTGTGTGTGTGTGTGTGTGTGTGTGTGTGTGTGTGTGTGTGTGTGTGTGTGTGTGTGTGTGTGTGTGTGTGTGTGTGTGTCTGTGTGTGTGTGTCTGTGTGTGGGTGTGTGTGGTGTGGGTGTTAGTAACTGGCATCTGCCACTCCCAGGTTTTTCGGCAATGTGAACACAAGCAATACATCCCATGAAGCTCAAGTGGTAGTATTTGGCAATTGAAACTACAAAGTTCTCTCAAGCCATTATTCAGGAATGCTTTGTACATTTCCTCTCTGACCGTGTTTTTTTCTATATGATAAACAATTTGAACCTTGCAGCATATTTGTTAAAAAAAAAAAAAAACAAGTCCAACAGGCGGACAAAGATGCGTCCATCTATGCAAAGGGGCCCTGGGATCTCAAGGCGAAAAACTATGCCGTCTTGTGGACACAGTAGGGAATTAACATTTCAAGAATGCGTTTCAGGTGGACAGACAGACAGGCAGACCGATCAACGGACCGACAGACAGACATACACTATTATAGAGATGATAGGACACATCAAAAAACTTAAATTACAAAAAATCGGCCGAGGTTCTAGTCTGATCAAGCTGCCGAATCTTGTAATTTCTTATAGGTTGTCCAGCGCCGATCTTCAGTATGACTCTGATCGCAGCTACAATCAAGCACACTATTTCCTCAGACTACCAATGGAGTCACCATTGCATCTTGCCCCTTCTACCCCATCAATCTTCTAAATGTTAGAAAGGCAATTCCAAGATGAACTTGAAATACCAGACTGATTGACTTGTGATAATCAGTTCAGGATCACAGGATGCATATAGTGCAGTATAGTTGGGCTGCAAAAGCTCACATGTGAGGGAATGACTGAATATGACATTTGGACAAAAAGCCACAAGAGATTACATCAGAAGTCTGCTACCAGCGAGGTCTTTGACCGAAGTAAGCTTAGTGCATCTTGCCTGCCTCTATTGAGCCATTGGAAAAGTTTGATATTCATTGGAAGGCAATAACAAGGTGAATTTGACATGGAAGAAAGTGCCAGCTTAGCCAGACTGACTTTGCTTGCAAATTTCGGTTAGAGTGTCACAGGAAGTAAAGCATAGTCTGGGACCCAGGCAACAAAAGGTCACAACTCGAGTGAATGAGTGAACTTTGTGACAGCCACCAAGAGATTACACCAGAAGTTCTAATCACTTCAATCCATCTTCCAGACACAGCGTTTTTCCCCTTCTCCATATGAGACCCAGTTCTAAAAACGTGCCTTAATAACGATTAGGATCGAGTTCCCATGAAGAACCTAAAATAGCGTATAATTGTGGTTCATACACTAAAACAGTGAGAGAGAAGGAGAGAGAAACAGAGTGAGAGACGGAGACAGCGGTATACAGAGAAAGAGAGAGAAAGAGAGAGAGAGAGAGAGAGAGAGAGAGAGAGAGAGAGAGAGAGAGAGAGAGAGAGAGAGAT
>NC_085868.1:5237895-5240395 GCF_034702125.1 Engraulis encrasicolus
GTCTCCCTATCACATTCAAGCATGGCACTTGCCACTGGTCTTGAGCAAATCACTAAACAAGTCAAGTCAAGTAGGTTTTATTGTCAATTTCTTTACATGCACTGGTCATACAAAGAATTTGAAATTACATTTCTTGCTTTCCCATACAGACATAGACTAATTAAGGTAAGGACATAGACAGTATAGACATAGACAGTACTTATACATGGACTTAAGACAGTATGGACATAGACAGTGCTCATACAGACATTTAAAGTGCAAGACTGGACAACAGAAGACTTGTAGAGGACATACATTAAGAGGTATTTGTTGTGCTTTTGTGCTTTTCCTAAAAAAGTCCTTTATAGCGTTCTGACATGGTAATAGTAGCATTTTGAAGAAAATAAATATAAAAAAGGTCTGTCAAGTACACCAGCAGCAGTGTGTGTGTGTGTGTGTGTGTGTGTGTGTGTGTGTGTATGTGTGTGTATGTGTTTAGTGCAGGTAGAAGGTGCGGTGTGCGTCTTGTGTGTGTGTTCGTGTGTCTGTGTGTGTGTGTGTGTGTGTGTGTGTGTGTGTGTGTGTGTGTGTGTGTGTGTGTGTGTGTGTGTGTGTGTGTGTGTGTGTGTGTGTGTGTGTGTGTGTCAGTGTGTGTATGTTTGGGTTTAGTGCAGAAAGTGCAGTGTGCTTGTGTGTGTGTGTGTGTGTGTGTGTGTGTGTGTGTGTGTGTGTGTGTGTGTGTGTGTGTGTGTGTGTGTGCATGTTTTGAGTTAGTGCAGGTTGAAAGTTCAGTCACAAGTATAGTAGTGCAGGTGGAATGTTCAGTCGCAGATATGGTGGTGGGGGATGGGGGGGGGGGGTTGTCAGTGGCCTTGCTGGCTAGAGGCTGACAGTGGGGGGGGGGGGGGGGGTTGTCAGTGGCCTTGCTGGCTAGAGGCTGACAGTGGAGGGAGAGTGGGTTGAGTGTTCAGCATCTTGATCGCTTGGTGCATTGTGCTGCTCGCCAGCCGGGTGGTACGGGAACGGAGGCGCCTGTACCTCTTTCCAGAGGGCAGGAGGCTGAACAGTTTGTGTGCAGGGTGGCTTGTGTCTTTGATGATCATCAGTGCTTTCCGGGTGAGGCGTGTGGTGTAAATGTCCTGCAGGGAGGGGAGTGGTACTCCAATGATCTTCTTCGCTGTGTTCACAACACGCTGGAGTGTCTTCCTGTTTTTCTCCGTGCAGCTTCCTCCCCACACTGTGATGCAGTTGGACACGACGCTCTCTATGGTTCCTCTGTAGAATGTTGTCATGATGGAGGGTGTAGCACTTGCCTTCTTTAGTTTGCGCAGGAAGTAGAGACGCTGATGGGCCTTCTTCGCCAGTGATGTAGTGTTGGTGGTCCAAGAGAGGTCGTCGCTGATGTGCACTCCAAGGAACTTGGTGCTGCTCACTCTCTCCACAGCATCGCCGTCGATGGTCAGTGGTGGCAGTTGTTTTTGGACCCTTTGGAAGTTGACAACAATCTCCTTGGTCTTGTTGACATTCAGCAGGAGGTTGTTGTCTTTGCACCATCTGGCCAGCAGGTCTACTTCTTCTCTGTAGTGAGTCTCATCGCCCTTGGTGATGAGGCCCACCAGTGTTGTATCATCCGCAATAAACCCCACAAATCAGAGCTCACAGGACTGTAACCTTTACTCTGCACGTAAAAAAACTTTATTGCTTTTGTTAAACATGATCTAAATGTAATGTAAAATAGAAGTGAATGTCCATGCTTTTTTTCAGTTTGTTACACAGCCTACTCTCTCCTCCCCAACCCTGTGCCACCTACCCGTACAGCTGTAGCAGTGGTAGCAGCTGTTGCACCAGCGACTGTAACCATTATCCTGCCCCTAAACAACTGTACATCGCTTTGGATAAACACGTCAGCTAATTGCAACGTAATGTAATGTGAAAAAGTGGATGTGCATGTTATTTTTCCCCCCATGTCTTACACAGCCTGTTAATGTAGCTTGTTCGGAGCCACCCACAGTCAGCGCAGTAGCAGCAGCTGTGGTTGACTGGATCCCAGTGCCATTCCCATGCATGCCATTTGGGCCTGGTTTAGCCTCACTGGCCATGCTGAGTTTGCCTTGGCATGCCTTGGCCACCACTTTACCACTATGCTTTGTTCTCTCTCTTTCTCTCGCTCTCTCCATCTCTTGTTCTGTCTCTCTCTCTCGTGCACAGACACAGACACACACAGGCACACACTCCATCTCTCTCTCTCTCTCTCTCTCTCTCTCTCTCTCTCTCTCTCTCTCTCTCGTTTTTGCTTTTTCAGTGTTTTCTTTTATCTTTCACTTTTTTCCTCTCTCAGGGGTGAACAGGTCCACAGGCTGGCGTCACATAGACCGTGTGTGTGTGTGTGTGTGTGTGTGTGTGTGTGTGTGTGTGTGTGTGTGTGTGTGTGTGTGTGTGTGCACGCACACACGCATGTGCTTGCTGACGCTGGAGTGTGCGTATATGTGTGTGCACGTGTGTGCACGTGTGTGTGTGTGTG
>NC_085868.1:5245395-5262895 GCF_034702125.1 Engraulis encrasicolus
TATGTAAACTATCTATGGCCCACTCTAAGGTGGGCTCTATGGCCCACTCCAAGTGGGTCCAAGGCTGCGGTCAGAATGGGGGGCAAATGAGAGGCACCCCCCAGTGCCCTTTGCTGCTCAGGAGCAGTTACAATTTTCTGTGGTATTTATGAGTGGGATCCCCTTGGCAGATATCACAATACTGCATAGATCCCCATATCCCAGCCACAATACTGCATTCATTAGGGAAAAAAGAGCAAGACGTAATGGAACAAAAACACAAATGCCCACACACACACACACACACACACACACACACACACACACACACACACACACACACACACACACACACACACACACACACACACACACACACACTATACATGCGCTCACAATCCTTCATTTGTTTCTATAGATAACAGCACAGTGGTGGCATTGAAAGGCCCTGTGTCTGAGACAGCTGTTAAATATCTGGAAAGAAATCCTTTCCGAATGACTAACAAGGAGAATTTCAGAGCTATTGACCGCTAACTCATAAAATAAACTCAGCCTACAGCACAGAGAGAAGGCTTTAAGTGTCCTCTCCAACATTGTAGTGTATAGCCAACTCTAGGGCTTCTCAGATTAGAGATGGTACTTCATATTGATTTATATACGGTATGGGACTTCTCTGCTTTGAATGTTCTAAGAATGCTATAAATATTTTGTTGCCTTCTATCTCCACTTTTCATTGTTTTGTACTTTTTGATTTATAAATCACTATTTTCTAAATAAATTACCATTTCAACATTAAAGTTGGTTACTACACATAATTTATCATAGGCTATGGAATTAAGTTAACTTTTAACCTGTGGATTTCCTGCTTTTGTGCATAGTTCCTTCTCTTTGTTCCACCTCCCTTGCAATACTTCCTATATGTCTTCTGTTGTCCACTTTAAATGTCTTTATGTGTATTGTATGGGTACTGTTTTGCCTCTTTTCCACTGCTGGTTTTCTGGTAAGCCTACAGCTCGACACAGTGCAACTCGCCTACAACTTTTTGCTTTTCGATGGGGCACGACACAGCTCAATCGAAGAGCAAAAAGTGGCGGCCGAGTCGCACTGTGTCAAGCTGTAGGCCTACCAGAAAACCGACAGTGGAAAAGAGGCACATGTGTACTGTCTATGTCTTAACTGTCTATGGCTATACCTAAAGTATGTCTTTGTCTGCATGGGGAAGCAAGAAACGTTATTTCAGTTCTTTGTATGACCAGTGCATGTAAAGAAATTGACAATAAAGCCAACTTGACTTGACTTCACTTGACTTGACGGGTCCTGACCCCCCCGATTGAGAACCACTCACTGAGCCTATGAGATATAAACTCCTCAAGAGTTCTCATTGAAGGACAAAGCTCTGCTTACTTGTGAAGGATAAACATGGCTGTGCCTTTTAAACAAACGAACAGGGTCTTTCCCCTGCCCCTCTACAGCAACAGCAGCAAGACAGAAAACAAATGGCATTGTGATCATTGGCTCCATCGTATAGCTGTACTGTAGGCTTTATACTTTCCACTCCCATTTTTCTTCTTTCACACCCCCCCCCCCCCCCACACACACACACACATGCGCACGCACACACACACGTACATACACAATCTCTGCTCTCGTATACTTACAGTACTGCCCTACAAAGGAAAAGTGCAGTAACTGCGCCGACATACAGTAAGAAGAATGCCTTGTATGTCTGAATGTGTCTGTCTGCATGCAAAAAGACTTTTTCAAGTCAACTCTGCTTAATGAAAATAGACACTAAAGTGATGGTATGTAAGTAATTTCATCAGGAAATTTAATTAGTAAGGCTTTTCTGCAAACTGAATATAAGACAGAGTTTTTTTTCTTTAATTTAATTAAAAAGCCAGACATGTTTAAGAGTGAGAGCAATCACTAGTTCACCTCCGGCTCTCTCTGTCTCTAATCTTTCTCTCACTCTCTCTGCACTGCTCCCTTGGGGCGCTGTTTGGAGTTGCCTCTTGCACAGGTGAGGCATAAAAGCAACTTCGTTGTGTGCTGTGGAGCGCTGTGTGTGGAGTTCCCCAGGTGGGCTTCTCTCTCTCTCTCTCTCAATTCAATTCAATTCAATTCAATTCAATTCAATTCAATTCAAATATGCTTTATTGGCATGCCTATTGGTAACACTGTTGCCAAAGCTTACAGATAACATAAAAAGAACATTAAGGTCAATTAAGAACATTAAGCATACATGTGTTAAGAAAACTAATTGGTGATTTCCTTCATCACTCCAAAGACCAGTCCGCCAGCCTTTACATTACATTGCATTTAGCTGACGCTTTTATCCAGAGTGACTTACATTTACTATTTCTCAGGGTATTGGTTACAGTCCCTGGCCTGGAGTAAGGTGGGGTTAGGGTGCCTTGCTCAAGGGCACTTCAGCCATGGATGCAGGTGTAGGGAGAGGTCAGGTGGGATTCGAACCTACAACCCCCAGATTGAAAGAGCAACTCCCTAACCGTTAGGACGCAGCTGGCCCACAGTCTTGACCGGCGATGACCAGTCTGACCAGTGAGTGACCATGACTCCCCATGAGTCACCCATGATCGAGACGTTGCTTTCTTCAGCAAATGAAATCATTTGCAAGATGCGGACAAATACATTCCCCATGCTCTCTTTTTTATTTGGCACATGATGAAGCTTCTGTATTTGATGTGCGTTCCCTCCCCTTCACTTTATCAGACCAGTGCAGTCAGCCTGGCCATGAGCAGATCGGTGACCCTTGGCATGAGCAAATGCCCTCCACTGCCTCACACAATACACACAATAAAACACAATCTCTCTCTCTCTCTCTCTCTCTCTCTCTATCTCTATCTCTCTCTCTCTCTCTCTCTCTCTCTCTCTCTCTCTCTCTCTCTATCACACACACACACGCACGCACGCACGCACGCACACGCACACACACACACACACACACACACACACACACACACACACACACACACACACACACACACACACACACACAAATACAGCAATCTTTTACAACATTCTTCTCTCTCTCTCTCTCTCTCTCTCTCTCTCTCTCTCTCTCTCTCTCGCGTGCGCGCAAACACACTCCTCCGCCTCGTAGGAAAGAAGAGGAATGACAGTATCTTCCTTCCATGAGAAAGTCCCCACTGCACTGCACTGTGCATTCCTGATGGCACTGCCAGTTTTTCCCCTCAAGTCTGCTCCCATTGTCCAGTACATGAAGGGCAAACACACCCAGAGGCCCCGATGATGTAACACAGGCTGGGAGCTTTGTTATCGTCCCTTTTAGAAATTAAAGCCTGTTGGTGGTTCAATTAAAAACAATAACAGTAGGCTTTTATCCACTTCCTGAATTATTTTCCTGTCCAAATCTTAAGATTAGAGGTCTTGCTAGTTTATAGGTTTATAATACCAAATAGATAGGAATATGGATTTTGAAGTATAAAATGTTTTGGTGTGGTTAATAGACAGCATTTTTACATTTAATCTATATTGCTTTCCTGTGTTTGCCAATACAAACTGAATCGCATTACACTGAAAGCCTAGCATTCATCCTTTCACACACATGTTTAAGCGTCAGTCTGAGTGCTTGCAACCGTAAAAAGTATTAACATATTAGGGTTACAATTCTTACAAACACAACTACTTAATTTACTTATGGTCGATAAAGTAACTTTACTCTTCAACTGTAGTCCAGTTTTTAATCTGTGGAAAACGGTCTGTGTGCTATTTCCCTTTGTCAGATCGGTGCCAACCTCCATAAAAATCTGCCATGCTGTGCTGTGCTGTGCTTGGCTGGGCCCTGTTTAAGGCATTACCATGCCAACAGGTGCTACCGGTCCCATTGGGCACAGCTGGCATTGTTTTATTACCATGGTAACACGCAGCAGGTGCTACTGGTCCTACTGCACACAGCTAACATCGCTATAACAAAACCCAGGGCCACTGATGGCTTTGACCGGGCCCTGAAAGTCTGCAACAACTGACCCCTTTGTCCCCCCTGCCGGCTGTCCCTGACCATAGCAACAGGTGCTGGCAGTACCAATGGGCACAGCTGGCATTGCAGTTTCTTGTTGGCATCACACACAATGCACTGGGCATGGCAGGCCTGCCGGGGTCACACAAGGAAAACAGCAGCATCACGCCACAATATAAGACAGCCGCATCAAGACACAACAAGACAAAATAATAAACTGTTCTCTCTAACTGAATTGGGCATGAGGGAAAGCTTGTTGCTATGGCGCCCTATTCACTCAGTGTTAGTGTAGCTATTTCACGATTCGATTTACATTGCATCAGATTTATTTAATTGTTTGTTTTAACCAACTGCACTCTAACCTTTGTGAACTACAGTAGCCAATGGACTGATAATGATTCACACACCATGTCTCCCATAGCCACTCTTCACAGATGGGCCCACCGGTGGAATACAAGGATACATATATTACTACATGAGAGAACAGCAGACAAACAATATATTTTAAATTCAGAGAAAGTTTCTGAAGTTGCACAATGAGTTTTCCAACATATACACTACACTGCACCTCACACAGTTGGCGATGGCGATGAAACGACTACTATTTCATGGCATTCCTGATATCACAGACCTCCTTATCCAAGAAGGTTACACAATACATCTTCAGTGCCCAAAACAAAAATCTTTATAGAAGAGACAATAAAGGCCTATCCTATCCTTCTGAATACATAAACTTCACTAAAGTCGAGTTCTCTGTTCTAGGACGGGCCTTAGCCAAGCTCAATAAGTTGCAAGACCACAGCATGTTATCACAGGTATGGGTACCACTGTGTGTGAGAATACCAAGAGAGGCCCAGGATATGACCATATTATTACATAGCCTTCACACAGTAATAACACCTTTGTTTGGATGCTGCTCATTCTATTGTCTGCAGACAGCACACAGGACATTTTGCAGTGCTAATCGAACACTATAAAGAGTTGGGCCAACATTGTGCATGTGAAATTTGCCTGTAAAAGTGGTAAATTAACACTGTAAAATCTACTGTAGAGCCTCTAGGCAAATTTCCAGTCTGGGGATGTGAGGCCCCTTTAACCATGACTCAGTAAGCATGCCCTGCATAATTTGTGGGTTTGACATCATTGTAATTAATCATTGCTGTAATATCCACTGTTGTATTCCACTGCTGATGTTTGGCACAAATTAATACTTGCAAAAGCCTTACAACTCAATATTTTTTTCTGTGTGGTCTCCTGTTTCATCAGTGTTAGGCTTTTCGATTCTCACACTCTACAGTGTATATATTCACAATTGACAATGTACAGTAGATCCACACTATGTCCATAGTGCATACCACAAAGAGACACTTCACAGGAATATAACTCAACTTCATGTCACAACACCGGAACAAACACATAACATGTTTGTCTGACACAACATGTTTCCCATTTCAGCAGCACAAAGGCCTGGCTGGAACCAAAAACCCATCCGGGCACTTTTTAGGCATAAACTGACCCCTCACATACAAGCAATTTTCATACTATGTCCTGCTTGACTCAGTCAACTGTCTATATTGGAGATGCCACCCCGTGTGGGCCAGTCCCTGTGGGCCAATTGTGGGCCAGTCCCTTAGAAAAATGTATTGGACCAGGAAAATACCCTGTATGCCAGATCACCAGTCCAGCCCTGCCAGGACACCTAATTTCACATCCAATTTCTGCCAGACAATTCTGTGGGACGGGCCATTCCTAATTTAACCACTGTCAACAGCCGAGGGTGCCAACGGGAGAACCAAAGAGAGCAGTGATGCAGGCAGCCACCATCTCCACCAATTACCATCAGAGGGTCCAGACAAACAGAGGCGGCCCTGATTGATCTGTGTGTTTTGGTGTGTGTCGCCGTCAGAGGGCCCCAGACAAACTGAACTGGTGTGCTGCAAAGGTTGCTGACGCCGGCTTCTTCTGGACCCAGGACAAAGTCATCTGAAAGGCCCCCCCCATCCAATACACAAAATGCAATGAAAACCCAATCCTGAGCCCCTTCTCTCCCAGGCCCTGGGACAACCGACCCCTTTGCACCCCCCTGTGGTTTCCCTCCCTGTCCATATTACCTACCCATATAACTGTGCTACAGCACAAACTGCTCCAGGAACAGGGCTGGGGGTAAGGGCTATAACAGGCTACTGGTAACTCGATTTGACAAAGCAGACAGTGCATATGATCAGGACACTGACCTTGACTGATTTGAGTTTTGGTGTGTGTGCAGGACAGCAGGACAATTATGTGTTTGATTACATGAATGAAATGGGGGAAGATCAGCCTGGTTTGACTGGTCTAAAGTGTGTGTGTGTGTGTGGGGGGGGGGGATGTTTTGGATGTCCAGAGAGGGATATAGCACCCGAATTATGAAATTCCTGTCATAATAAATGGATGAAAAGCCCAAAAATACTCCCCGTGAGGCCCCCGATATGTGGGACCCTGCTGACTCAGTCCCCTGTCACAACATTTTACAGCACACGAGTCACGGCAATCCATTGTTGATGACAATGACATTGATAAAGACAATGTCATACTCAATACCCACACATATTTACCCAAAGAATAAGCGGCATACAGGGTGAATGCTGGTTTGCACTGTGAATGAAGCCTGGTTAGTAAACATGTACGTATGCCTCTAAGTCATCCAGTCTGTGTTGTGCATGTGTGTGCGTGTGTGTGTGTGTGTGTGTGTGTGTGTGTAAGAGAGAGAGAGAGAGAGAGAGAGAGAGAGATACAGAGAGATACAGAGAGATATAGAGAGAGTCTATGAGAGAGAAAGAGAGAGAGAGTGTGTGCGTGTGTGTGTGTGTGTGTGTGTGTGTGTGTGTGTGTCTGTGTGTGTGTGTGTGTGTGTGTGTGTGTGTGTGTGTGTGTGTGTGTGTGTGTGTGTGTGTGTGTGTGTGTCTTTGTGTGTGTTTAGGGGTGAATGTAAGGCCTGGTGATATCGTGTGGAGTCCCTCCGTCCCTCTTAAAAACATCCACATGTGCTTGCCAAAACACACACGCCAACAACACCTGCAGATGGAAACACAGATGGGCTTCACACACACACACACACACACACACACACACACACACACACACACACACACACACACACACACACACACACACACACACACACACACACACACACACACACAGTCTCATCTCTCACATTCAAAGTCATACAGACTGACATTCAAACAAACACACTCACAAAGGCCCATACGGACACTCACAATGTCACACAGACATACTCATGCATTGGAGCACGTACTACCGTTTGCACTGTGAAACACTCATGAATGGTAGGGCGGTGAGTGCTATACAATAAAGCAGACAGACACGCGTTAGAATGTAACAAAAAGAGCAGCCCAACTCAAAACAAATCTCATCCATGGTGCGTTCATTTAACATGACTGGTCATTTTTCTATGTGTGCATTCATACAAGATTCAAGGCCTTCCTTGTCAGTATGCTGTTCCCTGTGTATTGAACTGAAACAACATGGCAAGGCCACAAGATGAAAGAAAGGAAAGAATTGCGTGTGTGTGTGTGTGTGTGTGTGTGTGTGTGTGTGTGTGTGTGTGTGTGTGTGTGTGTGTGTGTGTGTGTGTGTGTGTGTGTGTGTGTGTGTGTGTGTGTGTGTGTGTGTATTAGTAGTTCATTTATATGTGTGTAATAAAAGTCTTTTTTTTCTTTTGAATTGCTCAACAAATCTGCATTTACCAGCACCTAGCATTTGTGCATGGATCCTTGAACGTGACATGTTATATATATAGATATAGATGATTGAAAAAAATGTTAAGTGTGAATACACTCAACTCTTGATTGACTGTTGGACTATAGGCCTATAGGCCAGGCCTAGAGTATAGCCTCCTGATAATGTGCAAATGTTCAAAACTGTCTTTTCGATTAAAACTCAGACTGGAGAGAGTGTGTTATGGTTATGAGATGGTCCTAAGGCTCCGTCTTTGATGCATCACTACACATGACAGATAGATGGCTAACCTTCATATGTCTACACCTGAATGGCACTATACACATGGCATGACAGGTAGATTGGTGGCTAACCTGCATGTGTATCAGCGTACATTCCCTAGCATCAGACCACAACTGAAGAAGACACATGTAATAAACAAGCAAAACATATTTCAAGCTCCAAAATATTGCTCAGCACCAATCTTCTTTCACGTTGAATGAGAATATTCTGTCATGTTCCCCGTTAAGGCACTAATGCAGGTTAGCCTAATAACTGGCCAACACCTGCCCAAGAACATGTGCTTCGAAACGCTGTAGTTATGTAACACATTAGAATCACCCCTGGGAGCTATTACTGTGTAAGCGATGCTAATCAATAAGTGTGAGCATAATATCACAGATGTACAGTACACAGAGTCTGTGTGAGAAGTTATGCAATATAAGTCTAGGCTAGGCCTACATTCAGATGTGAACAAGCCTATGCATATCCATGTGCAGACCGTTCTTCATCTTCATTAGTCTGTTGAGAATGGTGGGAAAGTGTATTCTGGCTAGGATGAGTCCCAGAGAGAGGTTTTAATAGGGAGAACAGATGTTGCTGGTTTCTTGGGACTGTACACAGTTTTGGTGGTCTGCCCATAACAATATACAAGAAAACCCACTTTGACCCTGATTGTTTGAGGTAAAGCATTACATATCACAATAATGATAGTATTGAGAATAAATGGGAATTATTCCTAAAGAAAGTAATGTGCCTGCTATTTTATTGGTGAGGTCAGGTGGCTTTAGTTTTTAAAAGTAGGCCTAATGACAATCACTGAATAATTATTCACAGTTCACAGAGGATTTTTGTGCTGTGTGGTGGTAAATTGGACAGAGTTCAAGAGCTTTGTTCTTTCCCACTCAGAAGAACAAACTGTGTTCTTTGTCCATTGACTGGCGAGTCATTTAAAGTTGCCAACAGACTGCGGTCACACCATGACCACCTTATCAACCACTCCATTGTTCTCTGTTCCATTTCCTAAAACCCAATTTTAACTAAACATAATTTAAAAATATAGATTTAGAAAGTAGGCAACACAAAGCCAAACGCCCATAACTGTGCGCTTCAATACTGCAACTGTGTAGGCTCACGTCTGTGCGACATATTTAAACAGCTATCAAGGTGAAATGATGTCATTAATCAGCGTTGCTTACCTGGTTCCTGCGCACGTGACGTCGACTCAAGGAAGACCAGGCAAACCGCTAATTTCAGCACCCATCTGGGTAGGTGAGGCATGGTTCCTTTCGACCGCTGTTTTATCTCCTGACTAAAGTTATATAGTGAAACTTTTCTTAAACATTCAAGCTCCGAGTTCTCGTCTGCACATGTTCCTGACTCTTCTCTTAGCCGCTGCTCCCGCCAAGCTGTGTGTCAGTTGGCTGCTGTGGAGGTGTCCGTCTGATGGAGATGCTCCGGCGGATATCGGGCTGGAGAGGCGCTCGCTCTATCTCACGAGCCTCCCCGAGGAGATGGAACGTTGGCCGCGTGCCAAAGGATTCAATGGGTGAGCCCCAGGGTCCTAGTAGTGCGTATCCTCCTTCTCCGAGATGGTCGTTTAGATAAGACTATTAGATTGTTTAGCATACATGTAAATAGACGCAATTAATTATCATGAGTAATCCTAAACACATGTTTATGCAGGATCATCTATGTCATTAGACCTACTCTGTTAAAATAAACTACTAAATAAACTGCTGATAAAACAGACTATGCCTACTTTTTGGCATTCAACTGCTTGTGGAGAAGTGGAATAGAAGAAGACACATTTCTGTGTAAACAAACATTTAGGTTTTATCTTAATTTACCCTATATGAGACAGCATTTTGTTTGGACACAGATTTGCTACACTAGCTCATGTTAAGGAGTCAAACAGGCCTACAAGTGATTCTGACTTTGAACTTGATAGTACCCAAATTATACATAGGCTAATACAAGTTTCTCAGAAATGCAATTTTCCCTCACACGTTTCCTTTCTTCTTCTCTCCTCTGTCAGATGGCGGCAGCATGCTGGTGAAAGCTGTCTGGATGGCACACAGCTGTGATGTTGAGGCCTTCTTTGTCCTCAGATAAACAAACGCCTCCTCTTAAAAATGATCAGGCCTGGAAAGGTGTGCAGGTAAGAAGAGGCTGACAAGAATTCATGTAGTTTCAAGTGTCATGTTATGCAAGTTATTTTCCATGTGAGCACAAGAGAATAGTTAATGTGTGTACTGGAGAATGTTTAACTGTGCCTACATACCGACACCCATATGGAGTGATGGAGCCTTTCAGATTACTTTATCCTGGGCCTAGCCAAAGTTGTTAGAAGCCCTGTTTAAAACTAACCTAATTTTCAAAACTGAACGGGAAACATTGCTGTGAAGCTGAGGCCCTTCCCCGGGTGTGCCGTCTTTGTGCAGCTGCTGATGCCCTCTGTGAACCCCTATGTCAGACACTGTAATAACACCAGGAAGCCAGAAGAGGCCACCTTTTGTCCAGTTGAGGCATCGTCTGTCCTGCTCAAAATGCAGTAGCTCGGCTATTAAACTATTTGAAGTACTGTAGATATTGGGTGTTATGGAGCCCTTAGGTGGGACATGCCTTATAGTAATACTGTCTCTGATATGTTTGCTTCGCATTAATGTTTTCAATTATATTTCTGGATTTCAAAAAATGATAATAATTAGACTTCCTTAACGCATTAAGGCACAGCCCCTGTTATATATTAGCTGTTACCATAATGGCAATGACCAAGTCGTCATTTATCACTTAAGTCCTTGTGTACTGTGTTAGTGGTGGTAGTGGTTAATGGTTGTTAGACTTTTTTCAGTGACCATTACATCGTTTCACTGTTGGGACGGTGCACACTGAGGGCCAACAGTATCTGAAAGTCTTCTGACCCCCAAATCATCCAGAATTTCAAGTGATAGTGTAGAATAGATATTGATTATATTGAGATATAAACTTTTGCACAGGATGCAGACAGGTGGTAAATCAATGTTTTGGCAAAGTCATTACAATCAAATAATACATGAGTATGAGTAAATTTGTGTTTGTGAACTGAATCCACTGGAACACATTCTACAAGTTCTACAAAGGAATTTACAAGCTACATTATAGTCCACAGGGGAGCACAGGACACATAAAATAGCTCGACGAGGACATTAAGAACATTTCATGGCAGCAGGCCACTACACTGTTTCTCCACCTCCCATTCAGCATGCAGGACCCTGTGCACCCTCACTATATGCACAAGAGCTTTATAGAATAGACTCAAATATGAACCAGTAGTTGGAAGGAGAAGGATTTCTGAGCGCTCTTGTTCTCCAACTCTGTAGACTCCAAACTGTAGATGCTCTTGAAGTAAGAAGACTAAAGTCCTTTCATTTAGAACGTGGTGGCACTAGGGCCAACTTCAGGCAACTCCACAGGTCGACAAGGAAGTTATAATTAAAAACCCTTAATTTTATCTGATGCCCCAGATAAAATAAAGGGTTTTTAATGAACCAGTAGTTTTGTTATTACAGCTATAAGAATAGTCCAACTACTACTTAATGTACAAATCTGGTCTCCAACAACTCCATGTGCACTCTGCACTTTTCATATGGTGCTGTGCACTCCGCACTCCAACTATGATTGAAATGTGTGCACTTAGTCGAGTCTACATGCACTGTGCACTCTACTGTGTATCTGAGCCATGTGCCTCTCCCTATGCCTGCACCATGTGCACTTTTCCGTACGTGTGTTCCATGTGCACTCTACACTAGGGCTGGGTATTGCAGCCATGTTCCTGTATCGATTCGATTTTGATTCTTAGGGCTTTGAATCGATTAATCACGACTCAATTCGATTTGATTCGATTCATTCCGAATCGATTCAAATCCGTTCCCTTCTTGGTGCCAGGATTTCCCCCAAAATATGCTGTTGCCTATTTTTATATAAAAATGTCAAAGGGCTGTGACTTGACAGTGTTAACAGATTGCTAATTTGTAATAAGTAGGGCTAGGCCTAATTGACTAATACCTACCTGGTATTTTCCATAGACCTAAATTAAACAAAAAGAAAAAGAACACAAAAAAATCGATTTTGTGTCCTGTGAATCGATTATGTGAATTTTTAATGATATCGATCGATTATCTATTAAATCGATTATTTTACCCAGCCCTACACTTTCCCGGTAAAGCACACACACCATGATTGAACCATGTGCAGTCTGTTGTGTCTATGGGCACTGTGCACTCCCTCTATAAGGACCATGTGCATTCTCTCTACTGTATGTGAACTCTTCATTTTCCCTATGATGTCATGCTCTCTGCACTTGAACCGTGTTCAGTGCACTTTGAACTATGTGCGCTGTGCACGCTAGCACCCCTATGTGTACATACTTTCTGTGCCTGCTATACTTGCACTGTGCACTTATCATAGGCGTAGATCATTATGCGCTCTCACTATGCCTGTGTAATGGATACCAACTAGCAGAGTTCGACAGTAGAAAGTCAGTGAAACCACCCTCCCTCCTGAAGCCTTGTACAGATGTGGTAGCCCTGACATTTAGCTCAGTGGCGTCAGAGATTTTATGAGTACGAGGAGATTTGTCACTGATGTATATGTCCATTGAAATTAACGATGAAGAGTCGTAACGCAAATATGGCGTCTACCCGCACATCTCCCGCCTTTCTGGTAACAAGAGCCAATTGCCTGCTGAGCTACGTTGTCATTGATCCAATTATCTGGCTGCATCGACGCATGCGAATTGTTGCACATGCATAGTTGTGAAAAGCTGTCGCTCTCATGCCCTTATGGAACTACTGCGCCTGCGCTGTGTCCAAAAAAACCGTGAGAGAAGTGGCTTAAAAAGTTTTATTTTGACTCACATGACACAACCAAGCGGTCTAGGTTGATCAACTTTTCACGGCGGTTTCAACCATATGGTTTTTACAACCGCTGTGTTCCCTCCCCTGTCCTGTACTCCTGTCCTGTAGCACCCCGAAGGCGTCAACAAGATGGCGGCGGTGTGTCGTAACTTATACAGGAAAGAACTTTTGCGGCTTCACCTGTAGTGATAATACGCGCCATATAGTATGTTAATTTTACTCAAATGATATAGGCCTATACAATTTCAAGGTCCTGGATGCATGCAATAGAATGATATTTTCCTGCAGATTATACTGGCCATTTCACAGTTTCAGCTGTATGCCTGTCTGCCTAGGCCTCAGAGATCTATAAACTATAGGCTGTAGACTAGAGTTTATAAAAAATGTTTAAGGTATGTTAATTTTGCTCAAATTACCGCATGGTAATTTCATTCAGATTACATGGGTCATTGCAGGATCCCAGCTGCCTTGCCTTACGGCCTGGCTGTCTGAAAGTGTGCTATGTGCTCTGGGCTAGAGTAGTGTTTCTCAAACTTTTTGAGGCTGAGGACCCCTTTTTGTGATTTTATTCAGGGACCAACTGTCAACAGGATCGGAAAGTTTAGGAAATTTAGAAAATTCAGATCCATCCAGATTGCTTATTTGTTTTAAAACATCTTCTTGTTGTGAGATAAGAAGTTATATGTTTAATCTTGCAATAATTTTACAATTATATGCTAACTTGTTCATGCTGGCATTTTGCGGACCACTTTACTTATCTCGTGGCCCACCTGTGAGAACCACTGGGCCAGAGACTTTTGGCTACACTGGATTTACAGTATGTCATTTTACTCAGATTATACGGGTCATTTCAGACTCCCAGCTGCATGCTGCTTGGCTGTCAGATGGCTGTCAGGCTGTGCTGTAGGCCAGATCATGGACTTATTAACTGTTTTCTATATGAGCTATTCAGTCTTTAAGTCTGACGTGACGTCACAAGTAGTTTCCATCTCCGCTGATGTCAAAATTCTGCTCCTTGAACAACCTCCTCACAGGACAGAAATTCTGGACAGAATTCTCATTCAATGTCACATAATTGTTTTTAATGTCAACAATGACTGCTCAACTAGTCAATTTATTTACTATTAACAGGTTAAAAAGGGCCTGATCTTCCAGGCCAGGCTAGGCTAGGTTCATTAGCAGGGCAGATGGTTCATGGGCAGCTGGAAATTACAGTAATACAGTCTGACAGCCAAGAGGTTTCCTCAGCCAATATGTGTGGAAGTTTTTTGCTTTTTTCCAGAGGGGTTAGTGTGATAGATTTTTTTCTGAAAGGTAAAAGTATCAGAGTGCCTTAAGGGGTTTCTGACAGCAAAGAGGTGTCCCCCTGCCAATATCTAGTATGGAATTGTTTTTTCCTGCTTTATTTCCAGAAAGGTTAACATATGGTATGATAGTTTTTTCCCCTTTAGAAGCAGTTGTTCTTTGTTAAAATGTAAATCAGCAGTCTGGGGTGGTATTACAAGGGTCCTGGGAAACGGCTATAGTCTGTCTTAAGCATTATAAAGCAGTGCAGAGTTCTGTGGGACATTATAAATGACATGCATACTAAATGTACTGACATTGACATGAGATTTTAGACATAAATCCAAACTATCTCTCCACTATTTTAAGTACCATAAGAAACTATCTCTCTATCATTATTTTTTACATAACGTTCCAATTAATATCATTGAGATCAGGGGTGTCAAACTCATTTTGGTCCGGGGGCCGCATACAACCCATGTGGACCTCAAGCGGGCCGCATTAGTAACATCATCGCAAAAAAAAAAAAAAAGTAAAGCAGAGGATTAGTGTTCAGTACTATCACGTTTTAAGTGTGTTGAATATGTAGAAAGCAATGCAATACTGATAATCCTATGCAAAATTTCCTTGACTTCATTCATTCATTGCCAACCGTCAATTAATTAAATATGGGACAGTTGTTTTTGGCAGGGGGTCTGGGGGTTTTCCCCCAGAAAAAAATGTATTTCTTATATGTAATTTCCTGCATTTTCACGCATTCTAACATCCCGTTTCCAGTTTGAGCTTAATAGGAACCAATACAAATCCAATTATATTTATTATTTAATTACAACCAATACCAATACAATAACAAGAAGTATTAACATTTTATCTCTATATATGAGGTCTATAATATATGAGCTTTATCAAATGCCTGTTACAGTACAAATTCACTATTTATAATAAAAGTGTGATTTGCACTTTACTACATATATACAGTGTAACAGAGGGACCATTGGGTTAATGTCATGCAGGTCTCGATTTTGCCCCTAGGGCCATAATTGCGCATTTCGGTTATTTCATTTAAAAAAAAAAAAAAAAAAGTTTTTTTTGTTGTTTTTTTTTTTACATCCGGGCCGGATGGAACCCTCTGGCGGGCCGGATGCGGCCCGCGGGCCTTATGTTTGACACCCCTGATTGAGATGCAACATGTTCCTATGTGTGTGTGTGTGTGTGTGTGTGTGTGTGTGTTGAGGGTAGACACTCACTGTGTTAAGTGTTAATAGAAGCTGAAGCTGCCTGTAGGTTCACTGTCACCTACTATCGAAAATGTGTGTGTGTGTGTGTGTGTGTGTGTGTGTGTGTGTGTGTGTGTGTGTGTGTGTGTGTGTGTGTGTGTGTGTGTGTGTGTGTGTGTGTGTGTGTGTGTGTGTGTGTGTGTGCTGCTATCTCTAAGTCTCCTCTCACCCCCATGTGAGTGTGTGAGACTGTGTGTGCGTACACATGTGTGTTTGTGTTTGACTGTGGGTCTGAGATTAGCCAGCTGTTGTGAAGTCCAGATAGTGAGTGTGTGTGCTGGAGCGGTTAGCGACCCCACAGTGTCGGGGGATGGCACCACAGAGGTCAGCACTATGGTCACTATGGCCTATACTGCCCTACAATGGTAAAGTGCAGTAACTACACATTTTCTCAAAATTGAAGTTAGACTGAAAATGGTCTTCATAACACCTCCTTTATCTTGTGAAAAAGCCTTATGGTCCAAATGTGCCCTGTCTAGATTTTAGAGACATTGCCCGATGACGATGCAACTTCCGTTTTAGCTAGAGATCAAAGCAAATGGGCTCCTCAAGCAGCGACTTTCTAAAAGTTTGTGTGAAACACAGGTCATGTAAGCATGTTCGTTTTATTTTTAATGGTATTAAGGAATAGGTCGATCTGTCTGTAGCTGCAGAAATAACTAAACTAGATTGCGTTTCTAAGTCGAATGTTATCCTAGGACACTTTTCCTGTTGTCCTCCCAATCCATAAGCGTAGACACTTGTCCTTTTTCAAGTACCGTATGTTGGCCCTTGTTCTTCCCACATATTTACAATGTATTGATTAACTGTTTTATTATTGATGACTCTCACGTTGCATCATGAGATCTAGGAATTAAATAAGGTGGAAAGATCTGGGGGGGGGGTACATAAGTTTCTGGTCTATATTGGTATTTAATTTCCTTGTTGGCACGCAAGTCCCTGGTCTGTGTTTAGTGCCAGTAGGCCAGGCTATTTTGCTTTACTATAGGTCTGAGGTACATTAAGTCCTGGTCTAGGTTTGTTGGTAAGTCCCTGGTCTGTGTTTAGAGTCAGTAGGCCAGGCTATTTGGGTTTACTCTAGGTCTGAGGTACGTACAGTAAGTCCCTGCTCTCTTTTGGTACGCAAGTCCCTGCTCTATGTTGGTGTGTAAAGTCCTGGTCTAGGTACGTTGGTGTGTAAAGTCCTGATCTAGGTACGTTGGTGTGTAAAGTCCTGGTCTAGGTACGTTGGTACGATAAGTCCTGGTCTAGGTATGTTGGTACGATAAGTCCTGGTCTAGGTATGTTGGTACGTTAGTCCCTGGTCTTAGTCTATGTTTAGTGTCAATAGGGCACCAAGTGGAAGAGTTGGCTGACTTTATCTGCCCCTGTCCTGTCATCGGGGGAAGAGGGCGAGAGTGGGGGGAGGGGGCGTTGTCATCGGGGCCTGGGGGGGTATTTTTAGGCCTCGAGGGGGAGGGGGGTGAGTGGCAGGAGAGGCAGGAGGGGGAGCGGCAAGCCAGCAGCTGTGAATTCATTTATGGGCCACTCCTGTGACAATGACACTTAGGGACGGGAGACTTACTTACTGTAGAGGAGTGAGGTGCAGTGACGCAGCCCTCGCTGGCAAGGGACACGCGCACACACACACACACAAGCAAACACACACAGAAGCTACGCGCCAAGCCACCCCCAAAGGACAGGACCGTGTGGACAGGGCAAGCAAGTGGCAGCAAGGGTGAGCAGGACTAAGTGAGGGGGTATTTCATGCAAACACTTCACACAGAGAGGTGACTGGGCCGTTACGGAGAGTCAAAACACGAGAGAGAACAAGGACAACGCTGAATCTTCAGTGGAGCGACTTGGGAAGCACTGAGACACAAGAGAGAATCAAACTGAGAAGCAGACAGCAGTCAGCGGCTGAAGACGTTTTGGAAAGGTGCTGTGATCGCCTCAGCTGGAAGGATCAGACCACACAAACGGCTTTATTCATTTATTCACCGTTTGGATCCAGTCTGGAGAGCCACTAATTGCTAGGCCCACCGGACCAGTGAACATAGCGGACCAGCAGACCACAGCGTCTG